>NC_065591.1:33488023-33788023 GCF_024542745.1 Macaca thibetana thibetana | reverse complement strand
GCTACAGATGAATCTCTGTAACTCTTTTCAATCTCCTGTTGTTGCTGTGCATAGCTGGTTAATATAGAGATTGGCAAGAAAAACAGATTTATATCTGAAAGGGTATTCGAAATAGATTACCAGTAGAAAGACTGCCATACTGCAAAAAGAAATGACTAAAATTAAATATGTAGGTCTTTTTGTACTTGATGTTACTGATGCTTTTTTTTTAGAAACAGGCATTGTTGAATATATTTGACAGACACTTCTCCTGCTTGTGTTTTACTCATCAAAACACAACTCTAATGTACCAAACCCAGCAGATTATTTAGAATAAAATCTAGCTTTGCGAATACAAAATTGCAAATTAGGCAGGTGGATGACAGATGACTTTTTTTTTTTTTTTGAGACAGAGTCTCACTCTATTGCCCAGGCTGGAGTGCAGTGGCACGAGACAGATGGCATTTTTTAGTGATGATGCATGATACAAAGAGAATAGCTGAAGATCTTTAAAAAGTAAGAATGATCTAGGGCTAAGCTCATCAAAACACTGTTTGGACTAGGAGACAGAAACAGAATATGGACATCAAGGAGGGAATAGCAAAGCATCCAGATGTCATCTGGGGAAAGCGGTACTTTTTTGCTACTTGCTATAAAATTTAATTGCCACAGTATTAATTTAAAATATAATCTACCTTAATCATATTAATAGACTTCTACACTTGTCCAAAATTTTATATATCTTCTTTCCATTTCCCAAATTAACATCTCCCCCAACAATCCTATTTTATTGTACCACCCACCCTGTGGCAAAAACCAACAACTTGGGTGTTATTTTTAAGCCCTTCAATTCCCTTTCTTCCAGCATCCAATCTTGTCTAGATTATTTCCTTAATCTTTCTGCAATCTTTGTATTTCTTTCTATTCTCAGTGTTATTATTTCAGTTATGCCTCACTCACAGCCTATTAACTGGTCTCTCTGCCTCCAGGCTCTCCTAATCCTAGCCATCATCTATTAGTCTACACGAACATCAGAATGGCCCCACAGAAACTAAATAAAAATTAAGCCTGATCATGTTATTCCCCTGCTTGAAACATAAAAGGAACTGAGCCTTGTTTACTTATTATTTTTAGGGATGGGTCTTGCTATATTGCCCAGGTTGACTTTGAGCTCCTGGGTTCAAGCCATCCTCTCACGTAACAGACTACCATGCTTGGCTTCTACCTTTCATTTTTATCTCTTCTTACTACTCATCTCTCCTACTATATGCGCCATACACTGGAACTCTTACCTTTGGCAGTTGCCCAAAAGCACAATGCTATACTCACTTCTAAGCCTTCAGAATAGGCTGCGTGCTTTGACTAACTCCTACTTACCTTTTAAAACTTCAACTCAGGTTTCACCTTCCCATTCTGGAATAATCCCATCTAACCCAGTCTGGATAAATATCCTTGTGTCTTATCAAAGCACCTTGTGCATAATTCTATCATACCATACTGTAATTTTGTCTATTCCTCCAACTTAACTATAACCCCCTGAAGTTACAATGTCCAATATGGCAGCCACTAGTCATATATGTGGCTATCTAAATTTTAAAATTACATAAAATTAAGAATTCAGTTCCTCAGATACACTAGCCATGCTTCATGTGCTCAACAGCCATGTGTGTCTAGTGGCTACCACATCGGACAGCACAGATACAGGATATTTCCATTATTTCAGAAAGTTCTATTGGTGTTGCTGGGGCAAAGATGACTACCCTAATGTGTACGGGCCCTCAAGTAAGTGCTCAGTGTCTGTGGAACTAATGAATGCACACATCAAAAAAGAAAGTTGAGAGGCTAATGTCTGGCAAATTTTGTATACTCCTATAGCCTCCTGAAAGTTATTTAAGTCTTCTCTCCCAGTCTACCCTTAGATGTCCCCCCTCCCAAGTCCAGTGGTCTGGCCACTTCTGAGGCAGCCTCATTAAGGAAGATGTGTGAGTGCTGGGATTGGTCTGGGGTCAGAAGTCCATTATCAGTCTCAGTCTGTGTCCCTAGACCTACTTTGACTTTCCTTACACTGGGAAGTCAGGTCAAATTTCAAGTCTCTTTAGACAACAGAAGGTTTCTCTAATCCTTCTTGCTTTCAAGAATCATAAATAATGTACACAAAGTAGATGAGAATCTTAAGTTGCATCCAAGAATTTTAAATCACCTATAATTTTAAGTACTTTGTTAAATACTGCTTAGTCTCCTTTCCTTGTTAGCTCTGCATTTGTGTTTAGTTGGATATAAGCACTAGCTGTGCCATACTAAGTGATTTATACATTTTCTTAAAGTAATTATGAAAATTCTATCCCAGGAGGAAAACACTCTAACGTCCAGGTTGGCAGTGCAATAACTTGTAATGCCAATATTTTCTTGCTAATTTAATATCTTTAGCTATTTTATAATATGCATATCTGCTTTTATATCTGTTTTTCCTCTTTTTCATTCTTGTTTCAAGTAGAGGATTATTTGGTTTGGTAAGAATACTTTTATGGGCTAAGATGAAGTTGTTCACAAAAACCTGTCAAATTTTAATTACCCAAAGTGATAACATCAAAACTTCATTTACTTGCTTATTCCAAAAGAGTTGAATATATTTCACCCACTCAACAGCAGTTTTTCCAGCAGACCTAGTAAAGACTCTTTTAGCATCCGGGTGTGGTGGCTCATGCCTGTAATCCCAGCACTTTGGGAGGCCGAAGCAGACGGATCACTTGAGGTCAGGAGTTTGAGATCAGCCTGCCCAACATGGTGAAACCATGCCTCTACTAAAAATACAAAAATTAGCTGGGCATGGTGGCAAACGCTACTCAGCTACTCAGGAGGCTGAGGCAGGAGAATTCCTTGAACCTGCAAGGCAGAGGTTACAGTGAGCCGAGATTGTACACTGCACTCCAACGTGGGTGACAGAGTGAGACTCTGTCTCTGAAAGAAAATAAATAAATAAATAAAAAAGATTGTTTTAGATTAGGAAGCCACATAACACTTGGAATATATTGTCCTTATTACCAACAGAGTTTGGAGTCTGGTACAGATGCTTACACGGAACACCTGTGTTACAAACAAATTTTGTTCTTTAATTTCTGCAAACGACTTTGAAGCAACTTTAAAGTACAGAAGTCCCACATAACTTGCAGATAAAAATACATATAATATTTTCATTTTACTCAACTGTATCCTGCCTCTCTAGATTCATACCAATGGCACCAACTTTCTAACTTTTGAGTGGTTAAAATATTTCTAGGTGAGCAACACATACAAATTTCTGGACAACCTGCTACTCTTTCAATAGAAATGCTGATCTTCATATATACATCTTTTCAAACATATGAAAGTAAAATATACTAACTACAAAATAGGATTCTTATAAACTACATATTACTGTTAAACTAAGCTAAAATTATTCTGAAAATGTTCAGAGAACACATCAGAAAACACTAAGTCGAAGAGCCTCAAAGATTATTCTTTAGTGTTGACATCTGAACAAAAACACTTCAGACTTGCAAACAATGAGTGAAATTTATCTTCAGAATCGTGTTAGCTATAGAATGAAAAAGTCACGTCACCTCCGCAGTGAACTTCACTTTAGCAAAAGAGTAAACATATTTCCTCCATATCAGCTGCAATCAAGGCATTAGCAGTATGCCAAGATTGATTATCCTAGGAGCCGTTGCTGAGAAATGGATGTGTGGCACAGGTTTTTATCACTATAGTCTGCAAAAAACAAGTCGCTTATTTAGATACCCTAGTTGTAATAAGTGACATTATTAGGCAGTTCTTCTATTTAAATGACATAAGGATTTAGTATATCAGCAGCTTATAATACACAAGCCCTTTCAATCTGATGATTCCTCTCTCTACAGAGGAGTACTTTTTTCTGTTTATAATACAAGTGGTAATAGAAGACCAGATGGTTGACTTTTAGCTAAGGGAAATGACATTTAAACAAATAGAAAGACAGCATTTAGAATATTCAGGGATTCGAACTATAACCTAAATACACAGTATTCATTAAAGGACTATTAGTGTTAACTATATAAAGTGACCATTTTGTAATGCTAATTAGTAAGATTGTTTCTTAGGTTGTCCATCAGTTTTATTTAAATATTATCTAATACACTGTAAAATAGCTTTATTATTACCATATTGTTACATTTCCAAGTTCTCCTTTTAATACACTATACCACCAGTACATCCTAATAACACTTAATCAGTTCTTTCTGAAATGTAAAATTGTCTCTACTTCTTACATTTCTGCCAGTAATAATGATGTTATTAACATACTCTACAATTCACAAAGAAAAACATAAGAAATAACTACATTCCTTAGTCACCTCCCATCACTCTGCTGTGGTAATGGATTATTATTTGGTGAACAATGTTTCACCTTTTGTGTATAACGCTGACATCTATGGTATCAAAGACAGCCAAAAACCTTTAAATTAAATAGCCAGATATCTTTAGTAGCCCTCAGATAAAAGTAAAAACATGATTTTTCTAATAAGTACAGATTTGTTTCCTGTAACAACAGCAAAAGACTGCTATGCACTAACCACACTAACCACAGAATACACTGAAATTTCCATAATCATATTCTATTAATATGTCTATTCTCAATACAAGGTAGTTACTATGGTTAAGACATGAAAATTCAGTAAATAAGGTTTTATTTAAAGATTTTAAAAATGATCCTTCATTTTACAATGAACAACCACAGAAAATCCTAAAAGGAGAAATTTATAAACTCCAGGTAACAACATTACCCATCATTAAGCCGATAAACCAATAAAAGGGCCAAAAGAACAAATTATCTGTATAGTAGTTAAATATGTTCAAAAGGCACATGTATGTCTACAGAAATGCAGAAACTTTTATTACCACACAACCTAATTAGTAGGCAATGAATGTTGCAAGGGCAACTTAGCCTTCATCATAATAAAACCACCATAGCATTTCAGGGGCACCAATGCTTCCTTCAAAATGACAACAAGGTAAGCCCAGTATGCCTCAATTCCCCCAGTACTTTAGGAGACTTAACCTTAACTAAGTTCAGTATTCCATAGTGATAAGTCAATTCAGAGCCTGGTGAATTTTTATTCTACTTAAAGAAAGGTCTGAAAAATATGCGGTCCTAAATAGAAGTCACTTAGGAAAAGAAATATTTAATCAGCACTCTGCTCTCCTGGTACACAGTAAGAGGAACAGTCCAATATTTTCTACAACTTTCACCTACCATTGTGTAAGGCAGTCAGGTAGTCTTACCATTGGAAATAGCTTAGCTTTCAATTCTATGAAGACTAGAATGACCACAGATTGGCCAGTTCAGCAGAGTGGTAGGCTCCACAAACATCTTCTGAGAAGTCATAACATCATGCATTTACTTGGGAGCAAGTTTGCAGTAGAAACCAGTAGAACAAAGGAGTAGAAGTAGAAAAGAAACTAGCACCCTATTCATATATATCTAGATCTGCCCACCCTTCAAGTATTTTAAAAATATCTACTAGCTGCCAAATCACAGTTGAAATGATATGAAATCAACTGCGATTAAAATGAGTCCCTATCACCAAGAATCTTACGCTCTAGATCAGGGGGTCAGCAAACTTTTTCTGAAAAGTGACAGATAGGAAATAGTCCAGGCATTGCAAGCCATATAGTTTCTATCACAACTATTCAACTCTGACATTTTAGACAAAGCAAACACAGACAACAGACAAATGAATGGGCATGATTGTGTTCCAATGACACAATAATTACAAGAAAGGCAGCAGGGAAAATGATTATGCAGGGTCTTGCAGGCCACCATAAGGCCTATGGCTTTTATTATAAGTGAAATGGGGAGCCAATGGGGTCTTTAAGCAGAAGAGTAGTGACATAATCACTCTTAAAAAGCATCATCATCAAAAAGGATGACCTTATCTGCTGTGTGGAGAATATCAACGGAAGGGGTAGAGAAGCCAGAAAATTGGAAGGGTATAAGCAAAGAAAACAGTTCAAAAATTACTGCAACAAAATGAGAGAGATGAGTTCATCTTGCAAACTAATGGATGGTAGCAGTGACAGTAGCAAAACGTGGTTTGATTCTGATTATATATAGAAGGTATAATCATGATTTGCTAAGGGATTGGATGTAGGGTGAAAGAGAAGGAGAGTAAGGATAACTCTAAGGTTTGTGGCCTGAAAAAGTAGCATGGGGTTTTCTTTACTGTGATGGGAAGTGTATGGAAGGAGTCAGTTAGGGAAAGAAAATCAGGATTTTAACTTTGGATACAGTAAGTTTGAGATGACCATTATTCATTAAAGTGAAGATATTAGACAATTAGACATGATTCTAGAGTTCACGGAAGAGGTTATAGTTGATATACATTTGAGAGTAAGTTAAAAAGTACTGTACATAAAACCATGAGACAGGATGAGGTCAGCTAAAGTATAAGTGTAGATAAACAACAGAAAATTTAAAATACGAACCTTTAGTTAACTCCAGGGTTTGAAGATCATTCCAATATTTGGATATGAGGAGGAACCAATAAAGGAAATTCAGAAGAAAGATAGGAAAAAAACCAAAAAGAGCAGTGTCCCAAAAACTAAGTGAACCCAGGTTTTGAGAACAACTATTTCAAATACTAACAATAGGTCAAGTATGATGAGGACTGAGAGTTGATCACTGGAATGACAACAAGAGAAGTCATTAGGGACTTTGACAAGAACCATCAATGAAGTGGTGGAGACCAAAGCCTAACTGGAATGAGTTCAAAAAAATAATACGAAGCTCAGAATGGAGTTAACTATACACAACTCTTCCCTATAGGAGGATGTGGTATCCAGGGAGTTTGTTTAGATGTAGATTTTACAACATATTTGTTGATAGGAATTTATTATATTTCAAAATGCCTAACTATGCCACAGTTACCCCATGGATTAAAAGCATAGTCCTGGATTATCACACAATATTATACTAATAAACATTATGAAGTATGTTTCTTCTTAATTGGCTTTATAACAAAATTTTAGTGTATTTCTGAGCCCTGTCCCTACATTCCCTAAGGGAATAGAGACTAAATTAAATAGAGGTTTACTTTGCATTTTGCCTCCTGTGCAAACCAATAGGAGAATGCCAACTCATTTTATTTTATTTATTTATTTTTTTTTTGAGACGGAGTCTCGCTCTGTCACCCAGGCTGGAGTGCAGTGGCCGGATCTCAGCTCACTGCAAGCTCTGCCTCCCGGGTTTACGCCATTCTCCTGCCTCAGCCTCCCGAGTAGCTGGGACTACAGGCTCCCGCCACCTCGCCCGGCTAGTTTTTTGTATTTTTAGTAGAGACGGGGTTTCACCATGTTAGCCAGGATGGTCTCGATCTCCTGACCTTGTGATCCGCCCGTCTCGGCCTCCCAAAGTGGGATTACAGGCTTGAGCCACCGCGCCCGGCCAACTCATTTTATTTATTTCTTATTTGCTACATGCTCCTACTTCCAACTAAATTCTTTTTTCTGATAAAGCAATAGCTTCTAGCAGCAAACTGAGGAATTCCTGTAGAATATACAGAAAGGCAACATACTCAATATATTTGAGCTCATGACAATTTGTTTCTTTCGAGAGTCACAAATTAATCTCATATCTTTACAGTAGCCAATGCTTAGTTCATACATAACCCCAGGAAAGAATTATTGGCTTCAGTACCTTCAAAATAAACAAAACAAACAGCATCTTTTTTTCCCCCCTCTTTTCTTGACACAGAGTTTCACTCTCATTGCCCAGGCTGGAGTGCAGTGGCGCAATCTCGGCTCACTGCAACCTCCACCTCGCAGGTTGAAGGGATTCTCCTGCCTCAGCCTCCCAAGTAGCTGAGATTATAGGCGCCTGTCACCACACCCGGCTAATTTTTTTGTATTTTTAGCAGAGAGAGGGTTTCGCCATGTTGGGCAGGCTGGTCTCAAACTCCTGACCTCAGGTGATCTGCCTGCCTTGGCCTCTCAAGTACTGGGATTACAGGCGTGAGCCACCGTGCCAGGCCCACAACAGCGTCTTAACAGGGACTGCTTAGTTTCCAAATACCTAACAGTAAAAAGTAAAGCTGATTCATAAGCGTTGCTCGCCATGTGGTCTTTTAAAACTCTGGAATGGAAAACAAACAAAAAAGAACTCTGGAAAGAATAAAATGATCCCACATCACTACATCACTTAACCAATGATTTGTTTATGTTCTTTTCTGCCAACCTACAAACAAGGCTATTTCTTTAACATGCTAAACTCTACAGGCTAGATTCCAATGAAGAATTTTGGTGTTTGGCTTTCTGAAGCACCTACATACAAGAATAAACTTTCTCAGTCTGGAATTCAAAACATATTTTAATATTGTTCATTTTATTAAGCAGCTCAATCAAGATATGAATGGTAATATCTTCATCTTATAAACAACAATGATTTTTCTAAGAGGATGCAGAGGTAAGGGTAAGAAACTCATTTCATAAAATATTGTACCAGTGTGCTTCTGAGATAGCTAAAAAAAAGGGACAGACAAAAGGGGTAGACCCTGCAAACATTTTGGCTATCTTCTCAGAGCACTCCAAACTTGGATGAAATTTTGTTATAAATCACCTTGATTAAAGGAACACATTTGCTAAAGTGGTTCTGTAATAGCTACACAATTCTTAGGACTTGAATAACCCAGCGTAGAAAAACTGGCAAGGGAAAAACTCTCAAAAACACTGGCTTCTCTTTCAGAACCAATACTGCCCCTGATCAGAAATACTTCCCTGTGTTTTTTTAAAAATAATAAAGACAAATACATTTTAAAGTAAGTATAATTTGATGAGATGGGAACAGAAATAGGCAAAGCGTATTCTGAAAGAAGTAGTAGTGGCATCGTGAGGGTTACAGATTCTGAAGCCACTACTTGTGTTTCAATCCTCTCACTGTTTGAAATTGGGCAAGTTATTTAGCCTCCTTCTTTAGATTACCTATCAGTAAAATACTACTATTACCTACTCATCATGTTGCTGTTGTGAAAATTAAACAAGTTAACTTTTGAAAAGATTCTCAACAGTATGGATGAAGTACAAAATAAGTGTTGACCAAGATTATTAGAATGATGTACTGTATACTTACAAATTTGTCTAACAAAAGTGAATGGAATACACCCAGAACAAAATGGCAATGTCATGTAATTTGTACATTTATCAAATATATAAAAACTCAGTAACAGAATGCCCTACTGGTGTTCTACCACACAGTAGAGTGATTATGGTTAACAATATTGTGTTGTATATGAAGGAGCTACTCAGAAGACTGATGTGGAAGGAGCATCTGAGCCCTGGAGGAGGAGGTTGCAGTGAGCTGAGATTGTGCCACTGCACTCCAGCTTGGGCAACAGAGCAAGACCATGTCCAAAAAACAAACAAACAAACAAACAAACAAAAAACCAAGAGGATTTTGAATGTTCTCACTACAAGGAAATAAAAAATACATGAGGTGGAAGATGGCCGAATAGGAACAGCTCCAGTCTCCAGCTCCCAGCACGAGCAACACAGAAGAGAGGTGAATTCTGCATTTTCAACTGAGGTACTGGGTTCATCTCACTAGGGATTGCTGCTGCAGCCCGACCAGCCAGAGCTGAAGCAGGGCGAGGCATTGCCTCACCTGGAAAACTCAAGGGGGAAGGGAATCCCTTTTCCTAGCCAGGGGAACTGAGACACATAACACCTGGAAAATCGGGTAACTCCCACCCCAATACTGCCCTTTACCAAGGGTCTTAGCAAACGGGCACACCAGGAGATTATATCCCACACCTCGCCGGGAGGGTCCCATGCCCAGGGAGCCTCCCTCATTGCTAGCACAGCAGTCTGCGATCTAACTGCAAGGCAGCAGTGAGGCTGGGGGAGGGGCGCCCGCCATTGCTGAGGCTTAAGTAGGTAAACAAAGCTGCTGGGAAGCTCGAACTGGGTGGACCTCACAGCAGCTCAAGGAGGCCTGTCAGTCTCTGTAGACTCCACCTCCGGGGACAGGGCACTGCTAAACAACAACAACAACAACAATAGCAGCAGAAACCTCTGCAGACGCAAACGACTCTGTCTGACAGCTTTGAAGAGAGCAGTGGATCCCCCAACACGGAGGCTGAGATCTGAGAACAGACAGCCTGCCTGCTCAAGTGGGTCCCTGACCCCTGAGTAGCCTAACTGGGAGACATTCCCCACTAGGGGCAGACCGACACCCCACACCTCACACAGTGGAGTACACCCCTGAGAGGGAGCTTCCAAAGCAAGAATCAGACAGGTACACTTGCTGTTTGGCAATATTCTATCTCCTGCAGTCTGTGCTGCTGATACCTAGGCAAACAGGGTCTGGAGTGGACCTCAAGCAATCTCCAACAGACCTACAGCTGAGGGTCCTCGCTGTTAGAAGGAAAACTAACAAACAGGAAGGACACCCACACCAAAACCCCATCAGTACGTCACCATCATCAAAGACCAGAGGCAGATAAAACCACAAAGATGGGGAAAAAGCAGGGCAGAAAAGCTGGAAATTCAAAAAATCAGAGCGCATCTCCCCCTGCAAAGGAACGCAGCTCATCGCCAGCAACGGATCAAAGCTGGACAGAGAATGACTTTGACAAGATGAGAGAATAAGGCTTCAGTCTATCAAACTTCTCAGAGCTAAAGGAGGAATTACGTACCCAGTGCAAAGAAACTAAAAATCTTGAAAAAAGAGTGGAAGAATTGATAACTAGAATAATTAATGCAGAGAAGGCCATAAACGAACTGACAAAGATAAAAACCATGACACGAGAAATACGTGACAAATGCACAAGCTTCAGTAACCAACTTGATCAACTGGAAGAAAGAGTATCAGCGACTGAAGATCAAATGAATGAAATGAAGTGAGAAGAGAAATCTAAAGAAAAAAGAAGAAAAAGAAATGAACAAAGCCTTCAAGAAGTATGGGATTATGTAAAAAGACCAAATCTACGTCTGATTGGGGTGCCTGAAAGTGAGGGGGAATATGGAACCAAGTTGGAAAACACTCTTCAGGACATCATCCAGGAGAACTTCCCCAACCTAATAGGGCAGGCCAACATGCAAATTCAGGAAATACAGAGAATGCCACAAAGATACTCCTCGAGAAGAGCAACTGCAAGACACATAATTGCCAGATTCACCAAAGTTGAAATGAAGGAAAAAATCTTAAGGGCAGCCAGAGAGAAAGGTCGGGTTACCCACAAAGGGAAGCCCATCAGACTAACAGCAGATCTCTCAGTAGAAACTCTACAAGCCAGAAGAGAGTGGGGGCCAATATTCAACATTCTTAAAAGAATTTTCAACCCAGAATTTCATATCCAGCCAAACTAAGTTTCATAAGTGAAGGAGAAATAAAATCCTTTACAGATAAGCAAATGCTTAGAGATTTTGTCACCATCAGGCCTGCCTTACAAGAGACCTTGAAGGAAGCACTAAACATGGAAAGGAACAACCGGTACCAGCCATTGCAAAAACATGCCAAAATGTAAAGACCATCAAGGCCAGGAAGAAACTGCATCAACTAACGAGCAAAATAACCATTTAATATCATAATGGCAGGATCAAGTTCACACGTAACAATATTAACCTTAAATGTAAATGGACTAAATACTCCAGTTAAAAGAAACAGACTGGCAAACTGGATAAAGAGTCAAGACCCATCAGTTTGCTGTATTCAGGAGACTCATCTCACATGCAGAGACATACATAGGCTGAAAATAAAGGGACGGAGGAAGATCTACCAAGCAAATGGAGAACAAAAAAAAAAAACAGGGGTTGCAATCCTAGTCTCTGATAAAACAAACTTTAAACCATCAAAGATCAAAAGAGACAAAGAAGGCCATTACATAATGGTAAAGGGATCAATTCAACAGGAAGAGCTAACTATCCTAAATATATATGCACCCAATACAGGAGCACCCAGATTCATAAATCAAATCCTTACAGACTTACAAAGAGACTTAGACTCCCATACAATAAAAATGGGAGACTTCAACACCACACTGTCAACATTAGACAGATCAACGAGACAGAAAGTTAACAAGGATATCCAGGAATTGAACTCATCTCTGCAGCAAGCAGACCTAATAAACATCTACAGAACTCTCCACCCCAAATCAACAGAACATACATTCTTCTCAGCACCACATCACACTTATTCCAAAATTGACACATAATTGGAAGTAAAGCACTCCTCAGCAAATGTACAAGAACGGAAATTATAACAAACTGTCTCTCAGACCACAGTGCAATCAAACTAGAACTCAGGACTAAGAAACTCAATCAAAACCACTCAACTACATGGAAACTGAATAACCTGCTCCTGAATGACTACTGGGTACATAATGAAATGAAGGCAGAAATAAAGATGTTCTTTAAAACCAATGAGAACAAAGATACAACATACCAGAATCTCTGGGACACATTTAAAGCAGTGTGTAGAGGGAAATTTATAGCACTAAATGCCCACAAGAGAAAGCTGGAAAGATCTAAAATTGACACTCTAACATCACAATTAAAAGAACTAGAGAAGCAAGAGCAAACACATTCAAAAGCTAGCAGAAGGCAAGAAATAACTAAGATCAGAGCAGAACTGAAGGAGATAGACACAAAAAACCCTCCAAAAAAATCAATGAATCCAGGAGTTGGCTTTTTGAAAAGATCAACAAAATTGATAGACCGCTAGCAAGACTAATAAAGAAGAAAAGAGAGAAGAATCAAATAGATGCAATAAAAAATGATAAAGGGGGTATCACCACCGACCCCACAGAAATACAAACTACCATCAGAGAATACTATAAACACCTCTATGCACATAAACTAGAAAACCTCGAAGAAATGGATAATTTCCTGGACACTTACACTCTTCCAAGACTAAACCAGGAAGAAGCTGAATCCCTGAATAGACCAATAGCAGGCTCTGAAATTGAGGCAATAATTAATAGCTTACCAACCAAAAAAAGTCCAGGACCAGATGGATTCACAGCTGAATTCTACCAGAGGTACAAGGAGGAGCTGGTACCATTCCTTCTGAAACTATTCCAATCAATAGAAAAAGAGGAAATCCTCCCTAACTCATTTTATGAGGCCAACATCATCCTGATACTAGAGCCTGGCAGAGACACAACATTTTAGACCAATATCCCTGATGAACATCGATGTAAAAATCCTCAATAAAATACTGGCAAACCGGATCCAGCAGCACATCAAAAAGCTTATCCACCATGATCAAGTGGGCTTCATCCCTTGGATGCAAGGCTGGTTCAACATACGCATATCAATAAACGTAATCCAGCATATAAACAGAACCAACGACAAAAACTACATGAATATCTCAATAGATGCAGAAAAGGCCTTTGACAAAATTCAACAGCCCTTCATGCTAAAAACGCTCAATAAATTCGGTATTGATGGAACGTACCTCAAAATAATAAGAGCTATTTATGACAAACCCACAGCCAATATCATCCTGAATGGGCAAAAACTGGAAAAATTCCCTTTGAAAACTGGCACAAGACAGGGATGCCCTCTCTCACCACTCCTATTCAACATAGTGTTGGAAATTCTGGCCAGGGCAATCAGGCAAGAGAAAGAAATAAAGGGTATTCAGTTAGGAAAAGAAGAAGTTAAATTGTCCCTGTTTGCAGATGACATGATTGTATATTTAGAAAACCCCATTGTCTCAGCCCAAAAATCTCCTTAAGCTGATAAGCAACTTCAGCAAAGTCTCAGGATACAGAATCAATGTGCAAAAATTACAAGCATTCTTATACACCAGTAACAGACAGAGAGCCAAATCATGAATGAACTTCCATTCACAATTGCTTCAAAGAGAATAAAATACCTAGGAATCCAACTTACAAGGGATGTAAAGGACCTCTTCAAGGAGAACTACAAACCACCGCTCAGTGAAATAAAAGAGGACACAAACAAATGGAAGAACATACCATGCTGATGGATAGGAAGAATCAATATCATGAAAATGGCCATACTGCCAAGGTAATTTATAGATTCAATGCCATCCCCATCAAGCTACCAATGACTTTCTTCACAGAATTGGAAAAAACTACTTTAAAGTTCATATGGAACCAAAAAAGACCCCGCATTGCCAAGACAATCCTAAGTCAAAAGAACAAAGCTGGAAGCATCACGCTACCTGACTTCAAACTATACTACAAGGCTACAGTAACCAAAACAGCATGGTACTGGTACCAAAACAGAGATATAGACCAATGGAACAGAACAGAGTCCTCAGAAATAATACCACACATCTACAGCCATCTGATCTTTGACAAACCTGACAAAAACAAGAAATGGGGAAAGGATTCCCTATTTAATAAATGGTGCTGGGAAAATTGGCTAGCCCTAAGTAGAAAGCTGAAACTGGATCCTTTCCTTACTCCTTATACAAAAATTAATTCAAGACGGATTAGAGACTTAAATGTTAGACCTAATACCATAAAAATCCTAGAAGAAAACCTAGGTAATACCATTCAGGACATAGGCATGGGCAAGGACTTCATGTCTAAAACACCAAAAACAACGGCAACAAAAGCCAAAATTGACATATGGGATCTAATTAAACTAAAGAGCTTCTGCACAGCAAAAGAAACTACCATCAGAGTGGGAGAAAATATTTGCAATCTACTCATCTGACAAAGGACTAATATCCAGAACTTACAAAGAACTCAAACAAATTTACAAGAAAAAAACAAACAACCCCATCAAAAAGTAGGCAAAGGATATGAACAGACAGTTCTCAAAAGAAGACATTCATACAGCCAACAGACACATGAAAAAATGCTCATCATCACTTGCCATCAGAGAAATGCAAATCAAAACCACAATGAGATACCATCTCACACCAGTTAGAATGGCGATCATTAAAAAGTCAGGAAACAACAGGTGCTGGAGAGGATGTGGAGAAATAGGAACACTTTTACACTGTTGGTGGGACTGTAAACTAGTTCAACCATTATGGAAAACAGTATGGCGATTCCTCAAGGATCTAGAACTAGAAGTACCATATGACCTAGCCATCCCATTACTGGGTATATACACAAAGGATTATAAATCATGCTGCTATAAAGACACATGCACACGTCTGTTTATTGTGGCACTATTCACAATAGCAAAGACTTGGAATCAATCCAAATGTCCATCAGTGACAGACTGGATTAAGAAAATGTGGCACATATACACCATGGAAGACTATGCAGCCATAAAAAAGGATGAGTTTGTGTCCTTTGTAGGGACATGGATGTAGCTGGAAACCATCATTCTCAGCAAACCATTGCAAGAACAGAAAACCAAACACCGCATGCTCTCACTCATATGTGGGAACCGAACAATGAGATCACTTGGACTCGGGAAGGGGAACATCATATACTGGGGCCTATCATGGGGAGGAGGGAAGGGGGAGGGATTGCATTGGGAGTTATACCTGATGTAAATGACAAGCTGATGGGTACTGACGAGTTGATGGGTGCAGCACGCCAACATGGCACAAGTATACATATGTAACAAACCTGCACGTTATGCACATGTACCCTACAACTTAAAGTATAATAAAAAAAAAAATACATGAGGTGATAGATATGCTAAATATACTAATTTCATTAGTATTGAAACATCACACTATAACCCATAAATAATGTACAATTATTTTGTGTCAATTAAAAACAAAAAAAAAAACTCAATGAATATTTTCCTTGAATAGAACATTTAAAAAATTTACATCTTACAGTGCTGGTTATCTTCTCTGATTACTTAGCAGAGACTTCATCTGAATCCTTTTGTACTGACATCCTCCTCTAATAACTCTTAAAAAGAAATCGACAACAACGATATGGTATTTATTTGCTCTGTTGTTCTGTCTGTTGATATCATTTCTGGTTTCAAGTACACACATGATGCTAAAGCAATTCAGAAGTGACTAGAATATCTCAGGAAATGCTAATAGTCATATGAAGGTGAAATTACATGAAAAATCTAACATTTTTTAAGGAGAGGAGGATACAGTGTCCATGATGAAAGCAATAGTAGAAAAATATGTTACCTGACAGCACACTATCATCTTTAACACTGTTATCACCATAAGGTAACAATTACTGTGTATTTAGCATTGTAGTAATAAACATCAAAAGCACTTGTACAGCTGAACCATAGTCTATTACAAATGGTAAATAAATAAGATTGATTATTTAACAGTCTATTGATCAAACTTACTTATAGGGCAATCAGAGGCTATTATGGTTCAAAATAAATTTATGATGACAATGTCATTATTCAGTTGTCTGTTTACATTGAGGATGAATACAGAGATAATGTTAGTTAACAGCCGCATCAATAATTTGATAGTGACACAGAAGATGTACAGTAAAGTAGAAAATTAAGCTATAATTATTAAAGTAAGAAGAGTATATACTGAGTAAACAAAAGGCCATCTCTTCCCCTAAGCTCTGTTACAGAAGCCATGTGATTGGTGAAAGGAGCTAACACATTGTATCTACTCTTCATTCTTCCATTTTACTATTCTTGCACTTTTTCTAGCTGTACAAGCAAAGTGGTTGTATACAATTTCAATATACACAATTTTGATTATCAAAATTTAAATAGGATGTTAAAAAAAAATAAAGCATAGGGTTTATTTGATTTTGTCAGACTTCCCACTAATAGTGGAAAATCTTTCTAAGCCAGGATCCCAAATGCATTTAGTTATCATGTCTCCTTTGTCTGCTCCAATATATGACAGGGCCTCAATCTTTCCGTGTTTTTTATGACCTTGACATTTTTGAAGAGTATTGGTCAGTTATATTGTAGAATGACCCGCAATTTGGAATTGTCTTATGTTTTCTCATGAGTAGACTGAGGTTGTAACTTTTTTTTCCTGCAAGTGCCCTTCTTGATGCTTCAATCAGAGGCTACATTATGTTGATATATCATGTTATGATGATGAAGATAAATCAGTTAAAGTGGTGCCTGACAGGTTTCACCTCTAAGGTTTTTTCCCTTTGTAATAAATATCTTGGGAGAGATACTTTAAGATTATGCAAAGTTCTATTTCTTCTCAAACTTTTTTCCAATAATTTTAGCATCCACTGGTAAATTTTGCCTGTAACAATTATTACGATGTTTATGTAGATTTTAAAAGTAACTAAAATATATAAAATATAATGGCTGAATTGTTCTTGATATAAATATATTTAAATTCTACTGGATGCATTTTTTCTTACATTCAAAATATGAATAAACATTATTTTCTTTTGTCAGCATTCAGTTAATGTTAATCAATTATGACACCAAAAAATAACATAATTGAAATGTTACTTACATAACTATGGCTTTTAAAGAAATCTGATGGACTAGTGGTGAGGATTTTGTCTCCTTCCAAACCAATTACTCTTTTACAAATATTTGATTTTGGATCACTTGGGCTTTTTGCAATCACAATGTCACCTCTGAGGGGGAAAAGTCAAAGAAATGTCTGTATTATTTATTAAGCATAAACACATGCATGGCACTGCTTTAATACTTTTATAAGGCAACTTAAACAAAGCCATAACCTTTATCCTCTCATATACTGACTCTTCCATACATTTACTGGTTTTGAGAACCTTTGCGACTGAATACTTTGGGTGAGAATCCAACAATAAGAGTGATGAAAAGGCTATCTAAAATTTCTGATAATTTCAGAAGATTCTAAACTTTCAGATAATTCCACAAGAATTATCTTTTTGCACTGTATCCACTATGCTTTACTCCTGTGTCCAAATTCTTAGAACCAAAATTGTGGGAAAGCAATTCTATATAGGCCAGGTACAGTGGCTCACAACTATAATCTCAGCACTTTGGGAGGCTATGGCAAGGGGATTGCTTGAAACCAGGAGTTCATGGCTACAGTAAGCTCTGATCGTGCCACCATGGGCAACAGACTGAGACCATGTCTCAAAAAAACAAACAAACAAACACCAAGAAAAAACCCAAATGAACCAAAACAAACAAACAAACAAAAAACCCTCCACACAATTCCATATAAATACTAACAAATTAAGTAAACAAATATTGCTGTCCAGGCAGTAGCACTGATTGACTTTAGGGTACACTAAAAAGGTAAAAACATCATCCATGTTTCCCTAGAACTCAAATAATTGAGGAATGATAGCATATAAGTCCTATAACCTGTATCAAAAGAACTTATATTTGAGAACAAAAATCAAAAGATATAACAAAATAAAATGCTAAAAGTTGCCCAAATATACACTCTGAAAAATAAAATGAGACATCAAACATATAAAACCAATAAGGGTCTGATTACATACAGAAGACACGATTTATGATAAGAAGAACTGACAATCTATTTGGTAATAAAAAATAAGAAAGATCCTAAAGAGTGGAAAGGAAGAAGACAGAACCTAGGACTAATGACCACAGTCAAACAGAACACAATGCTCTTTCTGCATAAAACGAGCAATATGTGAATTCTGTTGACTAACACACATTTAAAAGGATTTAACATATTTACTTATTAATTGTACCTAGTTCCAGAAATAGTTTAATGTTACTTATAATAAAATAAGCATATGTCAAAATAGTATTAAAAGTCATAAGAATAAAAGGAAAATGATGATGAAATCAGAAACCTAGTAACTGCTCTATAGAAGCATTAAAATGGGTTCTAAACTCTTTGGGAGCCAAGTCGGAAGAAATTAAGACCAGTTACATGGAAATCATTACTTAATAAAATAACAGTTTGGGAGGTAAGACAAAATTTTCCCTAAAAACTAAATCAAAGAGAAATTCACAAGAAACATTCTTATATAACAGAATGAAAGATACCATTATCGGAAATTTTACAGAAAGTGCAGAAATAGTATTTACAATGATGATCTCTTGAGGCTATTCTTGGTAAGAGTTGAAAGGTAGCAAATCATTACATTCTATAATTTGGATGTTGCCTTCTTTTGAAAATAGAATACGGTATTTTCTTTCTAAACAACTAGAACCATGTCAGTGGATGTGTTCAGATGAACAAATTTGCAAAAATTGTAACACACCATCAAAGTTGATTTTGGGTAGCTTTGGAGGAAGAGACGTTTTTCCATGGGTGTTTAATGAAGCTTAAGTTCTTTGATCAAATAATCAATATGACCCTTAAAACAAACTTTGCACTTGAATGGCAACATAGAAATCATAATTCAGTCGTGCTGTTTTTGTAGAAAGTAGTATTAACATAAACTTTATTTCTGGTAGTCTAACTAGACATATGCATAGCATTTAGATCAAAATACATATCCCTTGGATTCTTAACTCCTTCAAATAGTTTTAAAAGGAAGCTTATTAAAATTTTCTCATATTTATAAACAACTTATTCTACTACACAGTAAGCTTTTGAAAACTAGTGTCAATATCTCATTAATCTTAATATTCTCTATAATGTACGGTACATCTTATAAATTAGGTGCTCACTACTATTTATTGAAAGAATAAGCAGTAGTAAAAATTTGACTGTCTCAAGGTTGAGTGTTCTCTGCAGCTGACTGAAGAGACATCCATGTGCTTTAGATACTAGATATGCAAACTTTTACTCTTGCCTAAATGGAAGGTTATTTTACATTTAGAAACAGGCAGCCAACAACAGGACCCCTTACCAGGAGTCAAATATTCCCCTGAAATCTTGAGTTCTGTGCTGCGGGTAAAAGAAAGAGAATACTCAGGACAGTAATATTTTTTAAGTAAAAGTTACCAGCTGGCTACCTTGGCTCTAAAAGTTACTTTGGTATATCTCATAAATGCCAGATTTTGAGCTGTCCTGTAACCTGGATGAATAGAGTACAAAATAAGATCTTCAAAGAATATGAATTCATTTACTGAATGTAGTTATTTGTTTCACTTATCTGAATGCAACGAGTAATTGTTTAAAAAATATCAAGCTGTGTATTCAAAAACTATTCAGCCAACAAGTTCAGCTCCTCATTCAGGATGCCCAAGGATTATTGTGAATAAAATTATGTCACTGGCATGGAACACAGACGCTTGTTTTCATGCTACATCATGAGGCTAGGTCTCCAGTTAATTCAAAGGCTATATAAGGATAATCTGATATAAGTTAAAAAGAAAAGGGAGCAACAACACAATCTATTATATAAGTTTTATTTTATAACTCCTATATCTACAATTAAGTATATAGAAGTTGTTATGGGTAAAAGATTTGAAGAAGAATTACCTAGGGAGCATGCCAAACTATACAGCTTGACCAAGAGAGTTTATCTGCAGAATCTAAGGCTGGTGAAAGATCAATAAATGTGAAGAAATGTATTCTTAACAATTTTCAGTACTGTGCAATAGGTTATAGCAAAGGTGAACAGTGAAAGAGAAGTGCCTAAACCTACTTATTATGCCATAAACTAAATACTAGCTCAAGGGAATCAAATTTGTAGTTTACTGAAATGAAAGCAGGCATAGAATTTTTTCAGAATTATAAAAACCAAATGGACTCAAAATTTTAGGATATCAGAGAGGTGCTCTTTAGAAAATATATTAAATTATTAACACTTGACATTCATTTGGAAGAGATCGTTCTCATAGAGTTAACTGGAATAAAGGGTATCACAAGGATTGGAACCACCATTTGAAATAGGATTTTTTAATTATTTTTTGGGGGGAAGGAGTCTTGCTCTGTCACCCAGGCTGGAGTGCAGTGGCACGATCTCGGCTCACTGAAACCTCCATCTCCCAGGTTCAAGCAATTCTCCTGCCTCAGCCTCCCGTGAAATAGGACTTTAAAAGGTTTAGTGACAAACAATATTTGCCCAGGAGTTATTCAAGTTAATATAATTAATCAGGAGACTCATAATATATACAATTCCTGGTTCTCAGCTATATACAATGATGTAATCTAAAAATCATCAAATGGGCTGGGCATGGTGGCTCACACCTGTAATCTCAACACTTTGGCAGGCTGAGGTGAGCGGATTGCTTGAGCTCAGGAGTTTGAGACCAGGCTGGGCAACATGGCGAAACCCAGTCTCTACAAAAACTACAAAAATTATCTGGGCGTGGTGTATATACCTGTAGTCACAGCTACTTGGGAGACCGAGGGGAAGGATCACTGGAGCCCAGGAGGTTGAGGCTGCAGGGAGCTGAGATCGTGTCACTGCACTCCAGCCTGGGAGCCAGAGCAAGACCTCATCTCAAAAAATGTGTATCAGAAAATTAAAAAAAATAAAAACCATCAAACAGTCATCATAGGCTATACATAGAGAATAAGATAGCAAACAATAGAACTACAGGATTATTTTTTAAATTAAAGAACAAAAACATTGATTTGGATCTGTAATGTAATACCTAAGTTCCTAGTTCTTAACTGAAAACATTCTAAAACCCAATAAAAAAAAGTTAAGCTTACATGTATATTGTAAGGGACTGTTAATTATTTTTTACAATGACGCAAGAGATACAATGACCCAAGAGACTGCATATGTTTGAGAAACTATTAAAATTTCTCAAACTGAAAGAAAATATTTGACTCAAAATTTTAACTAGCTGGTTATTAACATGTTTATTTATGGAACAGTTTTTAAAGATGAAGTTAAGGAATTGCAGAAAAGACATAATGTGTGTATATATTTTCACTGTAAATTTAATATATCCATGACAGAAATTTACCTTTGGATACCATAAAAATGTCGACTAAGATTTTCTGCAAAGACAATATCTGAATTTTGAATTGTAGGCTCCATTGATGGTCCAGAACACTGAAAAGAGAGGTAATTTGTAATCTAAATTCAAAATCTCTTTTAAATTTAACATAAATCATTTGAGCAGGCTTAAAAGAAAGAAAATCAAGCAAATGTTCTTAAAGCTTGGGGGATGATTCATGAAAATCTGGCAGTTCTCAAATAAGTTCAACTCTAGAGTAGCCACTAAGTCTGGAAATATAGAAAAATATGTTATAAATGGATTATTGATTTCACATTATAATGCCTGAATAAAACAAACTACCTATGTTTCCAAATTTAGGCCACCCTATAGAATGTGTTCTATGAAGGCAGAAATCTCTCTCATGTTCCCAGCTATATAACCAAAGCCAAGAACAATGTTTGGTACAAAATTGATAAACCATACATATTGGTTGAATGAATGGGAGAATGATTCATTTTCTTATTACTATCAGATATAATCCAGTGAACATGATGATGATTTACTAAATGGTATTAAACTATTCTCAATGAGCTTATGCCCATCTTCCTCTTCCAAGAGAATAGCTTACTCATTTCATGGGGCTACAACTTAAATTTTCTACTGAAAAATACTAGTATGAAGACATGGACTTTAAAGATTTTCAGGGCTAGGCATGGTGGCTCACACCTGTAATTCCAAAACTTTGGAAGAAAGACTTGAGGACAGGAGTTCAAGACCAAACCTGGCAACCTAAAGAGACCCCATCTTTACAATAAAGCAATCAAAGGTTTTCCTATTTGTATGTCTCAAAACCATAATCTTGATATATACAGGTTGAGTATCCCTAATAAAAAGTCTGAAATTTTAAATGCTCTAAAATCTGAAATGTTCTGAGAGTCTACATGATACCACAAACGGTAAATTCCATACCTGACCCCATGGGATGCATCATAGCCAACATGCAGTCAAAATTTTTGTTTCATGTACAAAATTCTTTAAAATAGCATATAACATTACCTTCAGGCTATGCATACAAGGTACATATGAAATACAAATGAATTTTGTGTTCAGACTTGGGTCCCATCCCCAAATTATCTCATTATATATATGCAAATATTCCAAAATTCAAAAAAATCTAAAATCCATAACACTTCTGGTCCCAAGTATTTCTCATAAGGGATACTCAACCTCTACCTCAGAATTAGAAAAAATTATCATTGCCACCTTAAAAATCTAAATACTACAGTCTCCATTTACTCTACTTGTAAATAAAACTTTTTACTCAAAAGTTCCTACTCAGGCAGAAATAAGAAGAAATATGATTACAGTTTGTTTGCTACCTTTGTAAGTACCAATCTAACTTACAAAAAATCAAGGTGGCAAGTTTCAGCCAGGTACAGTGGCTCATACCTATAAAACCAGAACTTTGGGAAGCCAAGGCGGGCAGATCACTTGACGCCAGGAGTTCGTGCCCAGCCTGGACAACATGGTGAAACGCCATCTGTACTAAAAATACAACAATTAGCCAGGCGTGGTGTTGCACCCCTGTAGTCCCAGTTACTTGGGAGGCTGAGGCACGAGAACTGTTTTGAGCCCAGGAGGCGGAGGCTGTAGTGAACTGAGATCACTCGATTGCACTCCAGCCCAGGCAACAGAGCAAGACCCTGTCTCAAAAAAAAAAAAAAAAAGGGAAATTTGAGTTAAACATATATATTTCCATTACTCCATCTTAACTGGAAGTTACGTGACTGTCAATCTGATAAAGTAAACCTAATTTAAAAAAACAAAAACAACAGTAATAACAACAATTAAAAAAAACTGACTAGCTGGTCAATTTGTTCTTTACATGACAAAAGGTTTGAATCAACAACCACAGTTCATAGTTTCCCACTACAATATTAAGAACAAGTATTAGTTGGGGATAGGGAACAACTTTAACATTTTAATACAGACATTAGGCAGAATAATCTGTCTTAATTACAGATTATTAATTTGTTTTAATTACAGTTAAACATGGTGGTAATGAGCTAGAATTTTGAAAACTGGACAAATATGTGTTGAAATTTCAAGTTACTTACTAACTGTGGGATCTGGAACAAGTAAGTTACTTAAGCTTTCTCAATTCATTTCCTCATGTGTATATTGGATTACTAATAAGTATCTCAAAGAAGTGTAAAAGATTAAATTAGTAAGTGTAAAACATCAAACATATCCTGAAACACAGTAAATAGGATTCAATAAATGGTAACGACTATTATTGTTCTACTATTCAAAAGGACCTTTTGTGCCCATTAGAAACAGAATACAGAAAATATTTAAGTAACGGTCCTTATACCTTCTCTCAGGGCCAATTCAAACACACTCTCTTATTATTCCAATATTTAGAAATATTTTATGTTTTAACTTTCACATTTTAATAAATAACTTCAACTATAATAAAAGGAAAAACACATTTTCCTTCCATTTGAAAAGAAGTATATATTTAAGATGAATATTCTTGAACATAAAAACTTACCATGACAACACCACCAACGTATTCAAAAGCACAATGAGCTATACAGCCATACTGAATAGTATAGCCAACAAGTCGAAAGGTTTTCCCCAGAACACCACGAAGCATAGTTCTATGTAGACTCTGCCACCATTGGCCTGATGGTAAATTTCAAAAAGTTTCATGATCAATACTATTTAAAAACATTTAAGAAACAGCTCTATTGTAAAATATTTTACAATCACCCAAAATGTACTAAGTGCCTAATACAATTTGGTGCAGGAAAGCAAGAGTTTATCATCAGTTCTACTAATGATATTATGGCAAATTGCAGCCACTAAATATTTAGATTTACCAAAGTTTATATTCAAATGCCACTAAGTCTATATATGAATTATATAATTAGTAGATTCTAAATTAGTCTGTCCCCTTCCATGTCTTGGTTATTTCTTCTATTAAGGCAGATGCTTAAAAAAGATAGTAACTCTTTGAAAGGACTAATAACAGTTTTTCACATTTGTTCCTTGCTATATATTACTTCTTGCCATGTAATAGAAAATAATGGAGAAATCACTAGAATAGGAATATGGAGATTCAAGTTTCACACTGGTTCTTTTACTAACTTGTATAATCTTCAACAAACTACTTAACCTCTCTGGGGCCTAATAGAAATAATCTCTCATAGAATGATTCTTAGAATCAAATTCAGCAACATATGTCAAAGTACTTTATAAATTATAAAGTTACATTCATTTGTGAGTTATTAACTATTGATGTAACAGAAGGAACACAGACATACTATGAAACAACAGCATAAAGTACCATTTAAAGATTTTTAAAAGCTATATAAAATTTTAAAATATTATTCATCTAAAATATTTCTAATATCTGTCCTTCCTATTTAACTGTCACAACTATGTATCATGCATTTCTCAACTAATAGCCTAACCCTTAGGCCTAGGCTACAATATACTGTTCTCAAATTAAATTTATTAAAATACATCAATAATAGTTTGTAACATCTGCTTAACATGTCAAGATTTACATATAATACCTCTGTAAGATAGATATTATTATCATCCTCAATTTATAGACAAGACAAAAAAAAGCCTAAGACTAGTAAAGTAACTGGCTTATTATCATCACAAAGTTGGTATAGGATGAAGCCAGTAATAAAAGGTCTCCCAACAAAGAAAAGCCCAGCATCAGATGGCTTTACCTCTGAATTCTTCCAAACATATAAAAAAGAACCAACACCAATTCTTCTCAAACTATTCCAAAAAACTGGAAATTGAGGGAATTCTTCCTAATTCATTCAGGTCAGCATTGCCCTAATGCCCAAACCAGACACAGGAAAAGAGAAACTACAGGCCAAAATGCCAGTGAGCTCAGATGCAACAATCCTCAACAAAATACTAGCAAACCAAACCCAACAACACATTAAAGAGATAATACACCACAATCAGGTGGGATTTATCCCAGGGATGCAAGGATGGTTCAACACATGCCAATCAAACAGTGTGATATAACACATCAACAGAATGAAGAACAAAAATCATAAAATGATCTCAATAGACGCAGAAAAAGCATTTGATAAATTTCAACATCACTTCATGATACAAACTCTCAAGAAATTAGGCAAAGAAGGAACATACATCAAAACAATAAAAGGCAATATATGACAAACCCACAGCTAATATCATACTTAATGGGGGAAAAGCTGAAAGCCTGTCCTCTAAGATCTGGAACAAGACACGGATGCCCACTTCAATCACCCTTATTCAACATAGTAATGGAAGTCTCAGCCACAGCAATTAGGCAAAATAAAGAAATAAAGGGCATCCAAATTGAAAAAGAGGAAGTAACTATCCTGGTTATGGATGACATGATCTTATATATAGAAAAATCTAAAGACTTCACCACAAATACTTTTAGAACTGATAAATGAATTCAGTAAAGTTGCAGGATACAAAGTCGACATACAAAAATTAGTAGCATTTTATTCACCAGGAATGATCTAGCTGAATAAGAAATCAATGGGATCAATAAAGCAATCCCACTTAAAATAGCTATAAAACATTAAAAATATAACTAGGAATAAATTTACCCAAGGAGGTGAAAGACCTCTAAAATGAAAACTACAAAAACACTGAAAGAATTGAAGAGGACATAAAAAATAAAAATGGAAAGACAGCCCATACTCATGGATTATAAGAATTAATATTGTTAAAATGACCATACTACCCAATGTGATCTAAAGATTCAATGCAATCTCTATCAATATGCCAAAGTCATTTTTCACAGAATTAGAAAACAATCCTAAAATTCATACAGAACCACAAGACCCCAAATAACCAAAGCAATATTGAGCAAAATGAATAAAGCTGATGGTATTATACTACCTGACTTTAAAATACACTACAAAGCTACAGTAACCAAAACAGCATGGTATTGGTATAAAAACACATAGACCAATGGGACAGAACAGAGAACCCAGAAATAAATCCATGTATTTACAGCCAACTGATTTTTGACAAGGTGCCAGGAGCATACACTGAAGAAAGGACATCTCTTCAATAAATGGTGCTTGAAAATTTGGATATCCACATGCAGAAGGACAAAACTAGTCCCCATATCTCTAACCATATATAAAAATCAACTTAAAATAAATTACAGACTTATAAATAAGATCAAACCATAATACTATAAGGGAAACACTTCAAGACATTGGTCTAGTCAAAGATTTTATGGCTAAGAAATCAAAAGAACAAGCAAGAAAGAACAAAAATAGACAAATGGGATTTAAACTAAAACGCTTCTGCTCAGCAATGAAAATAATAAAGTAAAAAGACAACATGTCGAATGGGAGAAAATATTTGCAAACTATGCATCCGATATGGACTAACATTCAGAATATACAAGGAACTCAACAGCAAAAAACCAAATAACCCAATTAAAAAGTGGACAAATGATCTTAATAGACATTTTTCAAAAGAAAACATACAAATGGCCAACAAATATATTAAAATATGCTCAACATCACTAATCTTCAGGGAAATGCAAGTCAAAACTATAATCAGGTATCATCTTACCCCAGTTAGATTATTACCAAATAAGACAAAGTAAGTGCTGGCAAGGATGTGGAGAAAAGAAAATTCATATACCCTGTTAGTGGGAATGTAAATTAGTACAGTCATTATGGAAAACAGTGTGGAGGTTTCTTTAAAAACTCAAAAGAGAATCAAAAAATAATTCTCGCAATCCTGCTACTGGGTATTAATCCAAAATAAAGGAAATCAGTATATCAAAGGGATACCTACATCCCCATGTTTATTGCAGCTTAGCTACTATTCACAATACCTAAGACATAGAATCAACTGAAATATCCATCAGATGAACGGATAAAGAAAAACATGCTATACATACACAATGGAATATTATTCAGCCACAAGGAGAATGAAATCCTGTTATTCAAGGCAATATGAATGACCCTGGGGCACATTATGTTAAGAGAAATAAATCTGGCACAGGAAGAAAAATACCTTACGTTTTCACTCATCTGCAGGAGCTTAAAAAAAAATTGAGCCTATGGAAGTATAGTGTAGAAATATGGGTATCAGAGGCTGGGAAAGGCAGGTAGGAGGGGAGAATGAGAAGTTGGTTAATGGACACAAAATTACAGCTAGACAGGAGGAATGAGTTCCTGCCTTCTGCAGCACTGTTGGGTGAATACGGTTAACTATAATTTATTGTATATTTTCAAAAAGCTACAAGAAGATCTTCACTGTTCACAATATAAAGAAATGATGTGTTTGAGGTAAATATGCTAATTACTCCAATTTGATCATTATATAATGTATACATGTAACAAAATATCACTGTATCCCAGTAATAAATACATTTATTACATACCAACTAAATACAAAAGGAAAAACACTGAAAGTAATCTAGAACGTATCTTAGTAAGTTGTTGTTGGTTGTAGTATTTTATATATATTTCAGATAGTAAAAGTGAGCAAATATTTAAGTTGTTTTTCACTGTGAGAAAAAGAAGCAACAAATATGTAAAGGGACCTTAAGGATAAACTTGAGTTATCAAAACAAATTTACTTAAATAAACATGTATATATTTGTCTGTTTGCCTATTTAAAAATGTCATCCTAGCTCTGCCCACTGTGAAAAGGCCATTGTAAGAAGCAATGACACTGTAGTAATTATGAGCACTCTTAGTGCCCACATTTTTGGTTTCTAAGTATCATTCTCCACCAGAGCAGAACAGTCAGTGCTCAAAGACTGATGCAAACAAAGGAACCATTCTCAGGGGTCATCCAATGGCCAAATTCAGGACAATATAAGCCTAAAAATAGTTAATAGTAATTGATAATACATTAAATTTGGGACAATATAAGCCTAAAAATAGTAACAGTAATTGATAATACATTAAATTAAAAATGAAATTTTTAAAAAGATGCATGTGTTGGGGACAGGGAAAGTTCTTTATCAAAACATGACAGCTAATAAATGTAGAAGGAATGATAAAATTATCACCAGTGTAATAACTGATTCAGACAAGGGCCATTGATGCATGCTAAAATACACTGAGTGAAACATTGTTGGTCAACAGGATATTTGAAAAGTATCAAAGTAGATTTTTTTTTTTTTACAAAGGGAATAAGGTATCTTTACAATGGGAAGATCTGGTAAACACTGTCTTAACTAAATGACCAAATTTAGCAGCATACTGATATCATGTAGCCTCTTACCAATGGAATGACAAGTACATCATCATCTGTGTACCATTCTTGCCGAAAATGTGTAACCTAAATATGATCATGAACAATCAAGACATATCCATATTGCAGACATTCAACAAGACAACCAGCTTGAACACTTAAAAAGTATAAATTTAATGAAAGGAAAAATTATACTAAGAGTACTATTTTCAATTACAAGAAAATAGAAGGACACAACAACCAAATACAATATGAAATCTCGAATTGGATCCTGGAGCAAAAGGAAAAAGAAAGCTATGAAAGACATGGGGACAACTGGGTAAATCTGAATATTGTACATAAAAATATATCACTGTTTCAGTGTTAAACTTCTTAACAATATCATGCTATGTAGTAGAATGACCTTGTTCTTAGGAGATAAACAAGGAATTATTTTGAGAAAAATGCTATGACTGCAACTTCCTTTCGTATGGTTCACTTCTACTGCTAAAAATCATGTATAGAGATGAAGACAAATTGATACATACACATATATACACACACACGGATATATTACATATGGAGGAAGATAGAAAGCTAATGTGGCAAATGTTCATTGTTAAATCCAAGTGAAGTGTATACAAATGTGCACTGCACTATTTTTCTCAGCTTTTTTGGTAGAATAAAACTTCTAAAAAACAAACACTTGGGGGAAAAAGTGTGACTTCATTCATTCAACAAATACTTATTAAGCTACTACTATGTACCAGATAACTGTGTTCAGCCCTGGGAATACAGTAGTGAACATGATGCCTTCTCTCATACAGCTTATAGTATAGTGGGGCAGATATCATATATACACAAAGTAAACAAATAAATACATAAATACATTAAGTAAATTTCTGTAAAGAAAAATATAGTAAAGTGATACAGAACAATGGGTGAGGCATACTTTCTTTAGGACGAATCAGAAAAGATTTCTCTAATGAAAATGCCATTAAAGACAATGCTGCATTTAACTTTCTGAAGAATGACCAAACTGTTTTCCAAAGCAATTGCACCACTGTACATTTTTACTAGTAATGCATAAGGTTTCCAATTTCTCCACATCCTTGCCAACATTTGTTACCATCCATGTTTTGATTGTAGCCATCCCAGTGAGTATGAATCTCACTGTGGCTTTGATTTGCATTTCCTTAATAACAAAATATTCATAAGCACCTCTTTCATGTGTTTATTGTATTGATCACTATTCTTTTGAAAAATGTCTACTCAAACACTTTGCCCATTTAAAAAATTGGGCTACTATAATTTTTAGTTTAATTCAATCAAAGATTATAAGCATTCTATAAAATAGTACCAACAGATTGCATTCAATCAAAGCACGTTATAAAATAGAATCAAATGACTGAAAGCCAAGAGAAAAAAAATTACAAAACAGAAAGAGAGCAACAGGTGATTCAGGTATTGAACTTAACATATGAACACTTTAAAATAACCATGATTAACATTCAAAAAAAAACAGAAGGAAAGATAAAAGTCAGCAGTGACCAAAAATCTATTAAAAATCAAGTGGAAATTATACACAACACAATACTACAAAATAAAATACAATAACTAAAATTAATGCATTACATGAATCTACCGGCAGATTCTGCCTACTAGGCTCAGCCTAATAGAAGACAAGTGAACTGGGCAAGTTGGGAGAAAGTAGTAAGACTGAAGGACACAGAGGAAAGCAGGTACACAATCCAGGAGAAACAGTATTAATATAATCAGAGACCTAAAGGAGAGGAACCAAGAATAGGACAGAAGCAATATTTTGAAGAAATACTGGTAGGTAACTTTCCAAATTGATGAAACACATTAACTCACAAACTCAAGAAATTCTACAAACCATGAACAGGATAAACACAAAACACATAGATACATCCAGGCACAGTATAGTCAAGATGTTGAAAAAGACAATGAGAAAAGTTTAAAATTGGCCAGAAATTTACCTTATTTTCAAAGAAAAATTTTGTCTCTTCAACAAAATGGAATGGCTACCTTTACATAAGAAATAATTAAAACGAGAATAAAATAAAATGGCATTTTTAAAGTATGAAAATCACCAAACTATAATTCTATGCCTGATGAAAATATACCTCAAAAGCTAAAGAAAAAAATAAAAACACTTTCAGAAAACAAGTTTTGCGAATATTTTTGCCAGCACAACTGTAATAATATATATACTAACAGGAATAATTCAACCAAAAACAAAATGTTGTCAGATAGAATTTGGCAAATGGGCCGGGTGCGGAGGCTCATGCCTGTAATCCAACTCTTTGGGAGGCCGAGGAGGGGGGATCACCTGATGTCAGGAGTTGGAGACCAGCCTGACCAACATGGAGCAACTAAACCCCATCTCTACTAAAAATACAAAATTAGACAGGTGTGGCGGCACATGCCTGTAATCCCAGCTACTCGGGAGGCTGAGGCAGGAGAATCGCTTGAGGTGGAGGTCACAGTGAGTCGAAATAATGCCATTGCACTCCAGCCTGGGCAAAAAGAGCGAAACTCCGTCTCAAAACAAAACAAACAAACAAAAGAATTAGGCAAATCCAGGAAGGAAGGAAGAGAACTGAAGAGTACATACATATTTGGATAAAGATACTGATGCTGTTTAAGACTAACATGTTTTACAGGACATAAAACATATATAAAAAAGAACACTAAAAAATAGAACTACCATACGACCCAGCAATTCCACTACTGGGTGTATATCCAAGAGAAAGGAAATCAGTATGTTGAAGAGATGTCTGCACTCCTATGTTTATTGCAGCACTATTCACAACAGTCAAGATTTGGAATCAACTTACATGTCCAACAGATTAATGAATAAAGAAAATGTGGTATATATACACAATGGAATACTATTCAGCCACAAAAACCAATGAAATCCTGTCAAACAAGGCAAAATGTATGAGCCTGGAGGATAATTCTGTTACTGAAATAAGCCAGGCATAGAAAGACAAATATCATATGTTCTCACTCATACATGAAAGCTAAAAAAGTTGATTTCACAGAAGGAGATAGAATAGTGATTACTGGAGGCTGAAAAGTGTGAGACACGATAGGAAGGGATTGGCTAGCAGATGCAAAATTACAGCTATATAGGAGAAATAAATTCTACTGTTCTATTGCACTGCAAGGTGACTATAGTTAACAATAATTGAGGGCATATTTTCGAAGAGCTATAAGATTTTTAACATTCCCAACAGAGAAATGATAAATATTTGAGGTGACAGATATGTTAATTACTCTGATTTGATCATTATACATTGTACATATGTATCAAAATCATACTGTACCATAAATGTATACAATTATTAAGTGTTAAAGAAAAATCGCCCAGTGAGAAACCTGTTTGGGTAAGGCCTTAGACCTCAATGAAGGCATTAACCCATGGATCTCTCTCTGTCTCCTTCCCTCTGAAGTGCTCCCTGAGCTCCGCGTATGGCCTCCAGGTATATCACGTACCCTGGACCTATGAGTAATAAAACCATTATTTCCATCTTGTGTCTCTCCTAATCATTGAAGGGGTGCTCTCCATCTTAAACATGCTAAATTAAAATATATATATTTAGATGCTAAATTATACATACATATATATATATACACACACACACACACACATATATATAACTTCAATTTAAAAAAAAACAGGGCAATAGAGAATGGGATCAAACAAAGGCCAACAGATCAGGTTTTGATAGAAGTTTGGGTACTTCCTCCAATGTAATAAAAGGGAAGAAAAACATGGGTTAACACACTGGTAGTTTTGACAGTTTGATGGTAGAAAAATAAGGGAGCTCTTGCCTTTTGTGTTTTTATTTACTCTTTGTCATGAGCTGATGTCATGAGCTAAGACTGGGAACTTTTAGCACAAAGCGAACTGGTAAACAGAACTGGTTACAGATGTGCTAGTATTCTATTGGTGCCAACAAATTACCATAAACTTAGTGGCTTAAAACAACACAAATTTACAATCTTACAGTTGATAGGTCAGAAGTCTAACATGGGTACCACTGGGCTAAAAAATCAAGACTATTTCTTTCTAAAAGGTTTAGGGGAGAATCCATTTCCTTACCTTTCCCAACTTCTAGAAGCACTAACATTCCTTTACTCATAGCCCCTTTGTTCAATCTCAAAGTCTTTAATCTCCCTGGCCATTATTCCATGGTCACTTCTTCCTCTGTCTGTCTGTCTGTCTGTTTTTCTCTCTCTCCTGCCACCTTTTTACTCTTTTAAGGACCCTGGTGATTACACTGAGCCCAACTAGATAATTCACAATGATCTCAAAGTCCTTAATTTAATCACATCTGTGAAGTCCCTTTGCCATGTAAGGTAACATGTTCAAAGGTTCTGGGGATTAGGATGCAGACATCTTTGGAGGGCCATTATTCTACCTACCACACCAGGATACAGAACATTAAAGACGTAACTACTAAACTGTGATTCCTCAGACCAGCATCAGTGGCATCATCTTCAAACTGATTTGGTTAAATACAAACTTTATCAGAATCAGAAACTTAGGAAGTGTTGTTTACCAATCTGTATTTTAATAAGTCCTCCAAGTGACTGCTCTAAGCTCTTGGTGACCAATAGCCATTGCCAGCCTTGGGCAGCCCTAGTTATCCAGTCATTTACTACTATATGTTGTATAACTTACCATGTAACATGTGTGCCGTGAAAAAATTTGGGAAGCTTGGGCATCAAAAAATTCAGAATCTGTTACTTTTTAAATTCCCTATCACATTTACATTAAAAAAAAAAACTGAGTCATTAATGTAGAGAACCAATTTCTTTAAAGGGGAACCTATATATTCTTTCAAATAATAGAAAAGCTAGGGAAAAAGTGAAAAGCACCATAAAAATTGTGACTGTGTCATATAGCAAAAGAAGTATCGGAGGATCCTTCACAGAAATCTTTTAAGAGATTTTTCATTACTTTACATATATTAACTCGTTTAATCCTTAGAACAACCCTATGAGAACTTAGGCATCTCTTTTTTTAAAAAAAAAATTTTTTGAGACGGAGTCTCACTCTGTGGCTCAGGCTGGAGTGCAGTGGCACAATCTCGGCTCACTGCAAGCTCCCCCTCCCGGGTTCACGCCATTCTCCTGCCTCAGCCTCCCGAGTAGCTGGGACTACAGGCGCGCGCCACCTCGCCTGGCTAATTTTTTGTATTTTTAGTAGAGACAGGATTTCACCATGTTAGCCAGGATGGTCTTGATCTCCTGACCTTGTGATCCGCCCGCCTTGGCCTCCCAAAGTGCTGGGATTACAGGCATGAGCCACTGCGCCCGGCCCCTTAGGTATTTCATTTTTCAGATAAAGAAATTGAGGCGCAGAGAGATGAAGGAACTATTCAGTCATGCAGCTTATTAGAGGCCGGGCCAGAATTCAAAATGAAGCTGTTTGGGTCTAACATCCAACACTACACCATACTGCCTCTCAATTTAAATGAAAAAAAAATTTGGATACTATAAAATAGGCATCTGGGAATAGAGACACACAGGAAAGATAGAGGTAGGACTGATGTTAAAACCAGCTAAAAAGATTGAGCAGAGTGAACCTAAGAAGCTGAAAAGAAATTAGAGATTCCTCCATCTTTAGAAATTTCTGGGCACAGGTATCCAATTCTAAGATTCTGATTTGGATCCAATCACTGAAGTAGACTTAAGAGTAATTTCAGAATACCCAAAGCCACAAAGAAGTTGTCCAACTGATTGTTCAGGTCTGAAATGCCTTTGAAAAGAGAAAGCATTTTGTTTCAGAAATAGGAAAAATATATATATACACATATATATAAAAATACATTATATATATGTCAAATGTTAACTAAGACCATCAGTTTACATAAATTCATTCATTCTTAAGTATAAGCAATCACAGAAATGATTTAATGTCATTAATGTATTTTTGTTCTGATAGAGGAACAGAGTTTGAGAATAAATTAGCATCTAAAGAAGTGTTCACATTAAGAAAGGGTGAGCAGAAACAAGTTAGATAGGGAAAGAGAAAACAAATTACATCATAGTTTGCCACATTTACCTTCATTTGGGAAAGAAAAAATAGTAGATTTTGACATTTCTGGGACCTTGGAGATGTTCAAAGACAAGAATAATTACACAAAATCCATTTTCCCCATAGAATGATGCGTAAAAGGTAACTGAGAGACATATGTCCACTTAAGATCCTAAGAAGAAGTTATTGTGACAAGTAGAGAACAACAAAGACTCATTATGCTGAGTAGTATACTCTGCTCAATAGCTACATAATTCACTCTCACACAGCAAAGTCTCCATCAAAGTAATTCAAATTCCTGCCATTTCAAAATCACCTTCGGGCTGCTCATGAATTGTTCAAATCCGTAAGTGTTAAATCTACTGTAAGATTTGTATAGGGATTGTTTTTTATTTTCTAAAACTGTAAACTCAAGGCACTGATACCCTCATAATCTCTGAAGACTTTATTAAAACCTCTTTATTTTGAATTAAAAAATTAGCTGGGCATGAGGTGCACACCTGTAGTCCCAGCTACTTGGGAGGATTACTTGAGCCCAGGAGGTTAAGGTTGAGGTGGGCCATGATCTTACCACTGCACTCCAGCCTGGGCAACAAAGCAAGACTCTGTCTCAAAAAGAATCAGAAAAACACACCAAACCTGTTTATTTTGTCTCATCAGCAGAGGAAATAACTGCCATTACTCTAAGGTTTAAAGCAGTGAATACTGCTTCAAATTTGACTGCAGCATCAAAATAACATGAAAACCTAATAAAAACCAAAATTAAAAACTAAAAATCCAAATTCCCAGGCTCCCTGCGATTCCTATGATTCTCATCCTACATCACAGAGCTAATGAAAGAGAATCTCCAGCTGCAGATACCACAGTTTTAAAAAGCTCCCAGGAAGGAAGTCCAGTAAAGGACTTTATCCTGTCCTTTAAGACCACTGACGCATACTCAATATTTTCAGAGACTTGACAAAATTTATCCATTCATTATCTTTAAAGTGAATGTTAATTTTCGGATAATTCTATAAACTTTCATCAAGTAAACATTATAATGCTAATACTTCAATGTATTTCATCAGTCCAGTGGTATTTTCTGAATTTCACATTTTTACATATAACCAAAATTGAAACTCATCTTATATTTACAAAGAATAAGCAGTTGATCATTTTAATATAACAAAGTATCACCTTCCAAAAAGTAAAATACCAAAACAAACACACTCATTCACCAGTAATCCAACTACTAAATGATCTATTTCAAAACAATATAGCAGTTGTATGAATAACAGTGGAAGAATATTAATTCAAAAAGAAATATCATTTAGCATTATCATAGGCTAACCCTCGCTGTGCCACAGTTCATGAACACTTTTAGAGCGATCAGCCTCCAACTCCTGGGCTCAAAGAATCCTCCCACTAGAGCCTCCCGAGTGTCTGGGACCAGGGGTGGGTGCCACCATGCCCAGCCCCACCTTATTCTTTTGTTATACCTGACTTACCATTCTTTCTAAAACATTTCTTCTCATTTCATCCTATATCCCACTCTCATCTCCCAAAATAATTCCCTTAAGTCTTATTGACATCATGAGCTGCCTGTGCTGCAAATTAGTATCTATCTTTTTAAGATAAGCCAAATTTCTTATAAGTTATCAACAGATATTAAAATTCAAATAACCTATATTTTTATGAAAAGAATGTATACCATTGAGAAGATCTTATGTTTTATGTTGAATTTACTTCAGATGAGTTTATTCGAGACTTTCCAAAGAAAATAACCATCTCTAATCAAATAAGAATGACCCCTAGAATGGAGAAGGAAAAAATACTGACTCTCAAGAGCTGTTCGGTAAATACTGAATAAAAAGTAAAAAAGCAAATACTGACCAGGTTTAATAAAAGCTTCAAGACAAATTCTATTTTGAATTCAAAACTACTTTAAAAATAAATACATAATACTACAAATTACCACAGAGAGTTATGCTGAGATAATAGCCTACCTGGCAAAATAATGTGAAATTACACATAAACCAAATATTTTAGATTTAAAGTAAGTAATTTTATTATGAGGATAAGAAAAAGATTTAAGTCCATTTACTTCATGGATAGCTTCTTTCATCATAATAAAATAAAAATTTTTTCAAACAGCAAAAATACAAATAGAAGGCAAAAGTCATCCTTTATAAAGTAACACAATGCAGTTTACTGGAAATATTGGCAAGCTTTCTCATTCATTCATTCAAAATGTGGTTAAAGTTTGGAAATACAATTTGAAATACAATAGCTTGGAACCGGTTAAACCAAACCCAAGAACTCTGTATAAATTCATTATATTTGCTGACTTTTCTAGTAAAGACCTTATATGGAAAATAATAAAAGGTACCACACATAAACAGAGGTGGTAGTACATTAATGGTGTACATCAGGTATAATATTGGTTATATTTTAAATATTTTTATAATTTCAAGAAAATACTTTAGTCACCTAATTTAGTTAAAATGTTAAAGTTTAGACTGAGGCTGTATAATTTATTTTTTTAAAGATAAAGCTACTAAACAAAAAAGCTATGAGATAAAAATCAAGTTCTATGAATAAATATTTTTAAATTAAGTACTCTAAGATCATAACACTGACAACACTAATTATCTTTTCTAGTCTTGGCAGTTACATTGCATACTGTTTGGGTGACTGATGGGATAATTTCACTTCATTTTCTCTCAGTTTATATTGGATCGTGTTAGAGAAAAATATTAAAATAATTAACACCTCTAACCAAAGTATTTGATAAAGTTTTTAGATGAAATAAAAGCTAAAAAAATCAATTAACTAACACCCAAGTTTTAAGCAAACAACTAAACCTCCATCTAAAGGAAAAGTTACCTAAGAATCACTGATTTTAAAAAATCCGTCATTCAGTATTCCTATTTACTCTATACTTTTATATATTAAAATCATATACTTTCACCAAAAGCCCTTTCATCAGCAGTTTCAGCTAGCAATACCTTCATTACAAAAAATATAGGTGTCTATATATTTCAAATTATGTTTTATTCAAAACATTTATCCAAAAACATTGCATCAATAGCAACTGAAGCATCAAAAACAGGTAAAACATATGACAAAACAAATTATTTCAATTCCTTACAGCTAGACATTTTGATTAATTTCATAGTGGCTCTATGGCCAAAGGAATATAAAACTACTTAAATTAATATATGATCTCAAATATGAATTGTTACCAATAGTAAATAATTTATGTCCTTCAACTAAAAAAACCAAGACATCATTAATCAACTTTTCTATTTCAATAGCTTAATAAATTTTGGATCATATAGCTTACAGTTTGTATGTGTCTTGCATAATTTTAAGTCATATAGCTTAAAATAAGGTTACATACTATAAAAAGCATATTCTTTGCCTTGATCACCTGATTTTTTGTTGTTGTTGTTGTTTATAAAATTAATCACAGTTAGCAGGGTAGAAATAGCTTTGAGCTTCATGAATGACATCCAAGAGATGGGAAAGGATTAGTTCTCAGTTGCTGCCAGTTATAGCACCAGGTGGCTTTTTCTGCAGTGAAGGTGTTACCGATAATCCCATTACACTGGTACTAAATCTTGCAGACATCAAAATTATCACCAAGGTTCCTTTTCATCCCATCCTTTCCAAATGACTGGAAGTCGCTTCACCTGAAAGAAGTCAAATCCACATGCAGCTGCTGTTTTAGCAGGCAGCAAACTCCCTGAGAATGTCAGTCGTGATTCAATTTTGCTGTGCTGGTGGCCCCCTATTCCCTGTCCAATAATACATCTGTTAAAAAATCCTACAGCTACAAATCAAGTTTAATCCTACCAGGGACCTCATGTTGGTCTTGTCTTCCAAAAAGGCAGCAGGTTCTGCTGTCTATCTCTGCTAGTATCTGGGGAATACCCTTTAAATCCCAGCACTACTTAGAAGAATAAGCTAAGGATCACAAAACATGACCTCAAAAACCCTGATATGACTATATTCTGACCCAGAGGCATTCATTCTAGGTGAAGATTAGAACTTTGCATAATAAGATTACACAGCAAGTGAATGATATCAAGGGACTATCCATATGCAGCCGCCTGGTTTTGTATAGACAGCCTGTGCTCTGCAATATGCAGTGCAGACGAAAAAGAGCTTGGTCTTTCTAGCTGAAATAAAATAGATTCACATAAATTAGTTGGCCATTTCCAGATTTCTAAATCCCCTATTACATCTTTTATTGACAGCTCCTGTGAGGATAGCACAAATGTTATTCCTTTTTATTCTGTGCTTCTATAACAATCATGCTCTGTAATTGAAATGTACATAGATTATGTCTAGAAATTAACATCTTGTTTGCTATAATCTTGGATTACAATTGACTGTGTACATAATAAAATTAGGAAATCAATGGACGGATTTATCATCTCCAAGAAACTAGAGGTATTGTTTAAAGAATAGTTTAACATTTTGTGCCAACACTTTAAATGCAGGAGTCACAGGGAGTAGTCAATAAAAACGTGAGTGAGTCCAAGATTACAGCAGGCATTGGCTAATAGCTAAAAATTATATTACATAAAATTAGGTCATAGCCCTCAAAATTTAGAAAATTTGAAAAACTCAGAGATTTCATAAATATAGTTTTCTCTAAGTCATACTTGAGCAAGGTCAATTATATATGACCATTTTAAATAAAATATGTATGCCTACAGTATTTTACATGAATTTCCTTCATCATTTTATAACTGTACTTTAAAATATTTGAATCAATTCAAATCTATTATAATTCAAGGATTTATAATTCTTAACAATATGTTTTTAAAATAGTTATCAGTGAAGAAATCTCTCCTTACATTTAAATATGTACAGAACATTTTAAATGTGTAGGATTCTAGAGAAATTTAGAAAATATTTTATAATCAGCTTCTTCCACCCATGACATTTACAGCTATACCAGCTTATCTAAGCAAATTTATATGAAAAGAGAGATTCATATACATTTACACAAAAATCTGTCCAGAATAAATCTAAGGATGTGAAGAGAAAACGTTGTAAGTTTTATATATATAAAAAAAAAAGTACTAAGATTTGCCATAGAATTCTTGTAAAACTAAGCTCCTTGGTATACTCATAATATGGCTTACTTGACAAGTTTGATTTGCCTACAATTTTTGAGGAACACTCCACATTTATTACATTAGTCATTATCACCTCATCATTACAATCTCTTTAAACATATCTGTACAATGTCTGATAGGTACTCAGCAGTCAGGTGACACAATCAGATTTTATGTATCACAGAGAAAGATATCAGCCAATGGTATCAGTGCTATAAAAAACTTTATGTAATTTCAACTACATAGCACATGAATATTCTTTGGTTACCTTGACTAGGATATTACTAGAAAAATAATGAGAAATGTAAAAAGTACATATTTTTGTTATGATATTTTGTTACAGTTGTGTAATACTTTAGAACTATACTGTTCAATAAGGTAGCCACTAGCCTTATGAGGCCACTTGAAAGATGACTAGTCCAAATTGAGATGTACTGTAAGTATTAAACACACACTGGACTTTGAAGACTTAATACAAAAAAGGGAAAGTATTTTGTTAATGTTTATATTGATTACATATTGAAAATATTTTGGTCATAGTTGATTATGTGATTCATATTATATTTCTAATGGACAGCACCACTTTAGCAGGTCTTATATTTTCAATAATATGTTCCTTAGCCAAATGAAATGGTGCAACTAACAAAAATACTGAAGCAGAGGGTTAATTATGGAAGAACATTCCAGTGTCAAATCTGGTAGATAAGCTTAGAAAAGAAAGTATGAAATCCTGTCATTTTAGCTTCTACTTCATATTTTCAGTTTAAGGATGGGGGTGGGAGAAGAGAAGACCTGCCAAATTGCTGACCATCAATGTGTAAAAAAAGAATGATGTGATGTAGTTACAAATGCTTTAGTCCAGTAAATTTAGGTTTTTTAAAAAATTGTCTCTTGAGCAATTTCATAAAAGACTAGTGAGGTCTATGTTACTCCCTCATCGATCTCAAAAGATAGCAACTTCAAAAAACATGTTTGGATCTAGAAAGGCATGAACTTTTTTCTACGTTGTTATTGTAATTGGTTATATTCAAATTTTTAAAGTACATTTAAGTAGTAACTACAGAGATTTGAGGCATTTAGTATACTTCAGAATATTCACAAAATAAAAAGATCAACATTATAAATTATTCGTAGGTGGCTTTTCTATTAGTCTTTTCATCATATCAATGAAATTCTTTTAAAAATCCTTTAATAAAAAGGGTTTTATAGAAATAAGTAAAACTGAAAATAATTTAATTCAAGAAATGTAATTATTCATTTAGAATGACAACTGATATTATACAATTAAAACACAAAGTCTACCTTTGTCACACAATGGAATATGATTTGAATATAAACATGTTCTTAAGGTACTAACTCATTTTAAAAGTTGCTTTTTCATAATTATTCCCTTATAATATTTATCTGTAATACTGAGGCTAAAGATGAAATTGAAATGTATCAATAAATAAGATGAATAAAATTTAAATCAATTTTTTATGTCCTAGTCATGCTACTTATTTTTTGCCTTTTACAACTATGTAGGTTTATTCCTTTTCTGGTTACAAGTATCACATAGACATTGCACATACACACACACAAAAGCAAAATAATAACAATAACAAAAAAACTTTCTAACCATCAATAGATGAGTGCAATGATATTCAGTCTGAGTTAATCTCCAGACATCCAAATTCATGAATAAAAATTCATCAGTTTTAAATACACTGAGCCTATTAAGCAAGAACAAAAGCATATGCACAAAAGAGCTTTTAATATATTTCAAAGCCCACAAGAGCCATGGTCTCATTAAAATTATAAATTACACAAACATGGAATGAAGATTCAAACTGCAGTGCAGCTAAGCAGATTACAGAAAACCCCGCGTTCCATATGATAACACACCATGGCCCTCCCAGATGGGGGCTTGGAACAAAAAGGCCATCACCACAGCTAGGGAAAACCTCCTTGTGATCTCTGGTTTCTGTTCAGCAGATGACAGCCAAATAATATGTTGATTATTCTGTTTGTGCTGCTAAGCTTGTAAGATGGAATAAAGCGATATGATCTATTGTGAACCCAATGCTAATGTGTTGCTCCACTCATAAATAATATACTGAATTTATTTTCAAACTATCTCTTATCTGAATTTCAGTTTTTAAATGCATGAATTAAAATAAAAGCCAGGATAAAATAATACTTAATTTGATGCTTTAAACTAAAAAATGCAATTGACAAGTGAAAAATATCTAAATGCTCAGTGAAGAGTTATTACAATCACCTTGAATTTCGGCACTGTAATGGGAGACAAAAAAACACTTTTAAATAGGCAATTACTTTCATTAGGAAATATAAATATAAAATTAAGTAATATAATAATTATGAAGTTAATAATATACATTATGGACAAGATAAAAACAAAAATATTAGGGTATGCAAAAACACTTTTCTACAACATTATAGCTCATAGTCAGAACATATAGTGAAAGCATTTTTGAACAATAAAAAGAATAACTGAAGACCTCATAAATGTTCATAACTTCCACAAGAAATCTTACTTAAAATTTAAAAGAAGTTTATAAAAATAATTTTCAAATAGCTAGCATTTTATTTTTATTTGGTGACAAAAGTTAAAACCTAATTTTTACCACAATTTAAAAAAAGGTATATTTAAAATCCTAAGCTTTAAAGATGATGCCCAAATGAAGTAACAGGGATTGTGTCTGTGAATACTTTACAAAATTGTGTATTTCATGAATAAACATATTTATGAATACTATTGTTTAAAATATTAAAAATCATAACATTTACCTCTTCACCCCAAAATTCCTCCCTTAATACTCTAGTAGACTCCTTAAAGGCAAACTAAATAGTACATTAAAACTGCATATAAGGTGAACATGAATAAACACACTGTTTTCTTAAGGGAGTATTTTGTAGAAAGTACATAATTACGGTCATTGGCCTAAGTCCACCTCATTTTTGTCTCCAGATACAGACTGAGTCCAAAAGTACTGCAAAACTCCACAATATGTAAATACAGACTGAAATTTTAAATCTAAAAGGTAAAGCAAAAATGTTTTTAAAGAAAAACTAAGAAGATAAAACATTCTTGAAGTAGATAAATATTTCTTAAACAAGAATTAAAAAGCACTAAACATAAATGATGAACTAGACTACTTTAAAGACATAAACTTCTGTTCATTAAAAGCACTATTAAGAGAGTAAAAAGACAAACCTCATAGGAAGAAATAGTTGCAATACCTATAGCCAATGAAGGACTCATATTTTGAATATACAAAGAACTCCCACAAATCAAAGGAAATGACAGATAGGCTAACAGAAAAGTAGGCCAAAGAAGTGAACAGAAACTTCACAGAAGAAAATAACCAAACAGCCCATATACATATGAAAAAGTACTCAACTTCATTAATCGGGGAAATTTAAAGTTAAATCATTACGGTTTACTACTTTGCACCCACCAGAATTGGAAAAATGAAAAAGATGGGGGGAAAAAAAGAGTGTTGGAAACATGTGGAGCAACTAGAACTCTCTCGCATACTATAAATATACCTGATACAAACATTTTAGAAAACTGTTCACCATTGTTACTTAAAGCTGAACATATACATACTGCTGACCCGGTAATTTTGCTCCTAGATATATCACTAAAAGAAATGTGTAGATATATAACTCAAGAAATATGTATTAGAATGTTCATAAAAGCATTATATAGAAACCACGCAAATGTCCACTAACAATAGAATGGATAAATAATAGTTATATATTCACAACTACATGCAGCAATAAAAACAAACTACAACTATGTGGATAAATCTTAAGACACAATGTTGAACAAAGGAAACCAGACACAAAAAATTATACTGTATAATTTTCTATATATAATACAAAAACAAGAAAAATGAATCTTTGCTATTAAAATTCAAGGCAGTGATTATCCTTGTTGGGGAGGGGACACAGTGACTGGAAGGGTACACGAAGGTGTCTTCTGGAGTGCTGATAATGTTCTTTTACTTTATCTGTGTGCTGGTTATATGGGTGTATTTGGTTTACGAAAAATTCATTAGGCTATCCACTCACAATGTGTGCACTTTTCTGTACGTGTAGCTTTCTTTAAAGTCACTTTTACATAAAAATATACAGATGTACAAAGATAGTGAAAATCCTAGTCATAAGAAATTTAGGAACTGACATGTATACAATCCGAGGGAGAAAACTGAGGGTTCTTACCATATATATCTGAATAACCAAATTTTCAACTACATAGTTAACTTCCTAGATGCTTATAAATGGAAGACATTTATAAGAACCATTCACCCTATTATCTTCCCCTGAACCCAATCATGTATTCAGAGATATCTAGTCTTCGTGTTAGAAGTAACTGATACTGCTCTTAAAACACAGCTTTTAAAGTAGTCTCAGGACTGAAGATTTGCCCTTATATGTGGGAAACTAAAGTGGTACAGAAAGCAGTATACAGAATACATGCTTGCCGTTTTCACTCTTCCTCCTAAATTTCATAAGCTTTAGTTTGTTAGTCATGAATGTGTATTACTTAATTTAATAGCACTTCCTTGAAAACTTTCATTTTAATTTTTCAGAGAAATTAAAATATAATTTACTCTTTAATATCAATACCATACACACTAAAGCTTCATGATAATCTGATAATAAACTATACATCTCATATCTCCCAATTAAATATTTCCCTTATTTCCATACTAGAATCAATATATGATTTATAATACTTTTTTTCTTATATTGAAAAGATGCTTTAAGAGATAAGCCAGGAAAGATCATCCAAAGATTATTATAGTTTATGTTTAATTTGTATAACAAATATTTATTTATTTACCGCTTACCATCTGCCAGGCTCTAGGAAAAACAGAATAAAAATAGCTAATTTTACAGTAAAAATAGTAGGGTTACTCTTTTCTTTCACTCTCATTTGATTTACAAATAAAACTATTTTCAACTAGTAACATATTAACATATTCAAAAGTTAAAACTACTCTAAAAGATATATATATATATATATATAGTAAAAGTCCCATCTTCCCTATTTTCTTCATCCCCACAAAGATTTAAATTTTGTATAAACTTACAGATTTTGTTATGTAAATATAAGCAAATATGAATATATGGTTTTATTCCCCTCCCAATTTACACAAAACACACTTTACTGTACATTGTTTTGAATTCTGCTTTTTCCAAATAACGGTATGTGAAAAACTTTCCAAATTTTCATATAGAAAAAATCCACTTTTTTTAACAGCTGTAGAGTATTTCATTGTATAGTTACGTCATAGTTCATTTAACCAACACATTGCCAATAGACACTAAGGAATTTCCAATCTTTTGCTACCACACACAAAGTTATAATGAAAATTCCGATACATATGTTATTTTGTAAGTACACACCAAAATTTCTGTAATGAATTCCCAAAATTGGAACTGAGATGAGGTAAATGCATTGGTCTTTTTCTAGAAATTGTCAATTTGCATTCCACAGGAGTTGCATCATTTTGCACTTCCACAACATATGCATCTCAGATTTATCCTGAAAAAAAGCTATTCCTCTCTTCGGGCCTCTAAAATACTTTGTTCGTAAGGCAATTTCCAAAGACGTGCTCATTGCAATAAACTACATAAAGCTCTCGGTTTATTTTTTTTCCCAGATGCAAGTGTAAAATTTGCTGACTTAGTAAGTTTAAAAAAGCAAATAAATTTTCAAATTAAAAAACAAACCTCATACAAACTCAGCAAATCAGCATATTAATGCCTAAATGTGCTGGGATAGCAACTATTTGTCTTTCCAATATCTCCTGTGCTCCAAAAACAAGTATACTCCCTACTCCAGTCTTTTTAAAAATTCACATTCAATAATTTATAAATGGATAAGAAGTCAAATGCATTTCACTTCTAAATGAACGTTTTCCTAAACCACTTAAATGTTTTCATGAAGTCAAATCTATGTTACTTCTACATTTTTTAAAGCCATAATCTCAAAGGTGATTTAACCTTTATGACTGCCATTTTTAACAGGTAATATCATCTAATGTATTATTTTTATTTCAATGTCTATCCTGTCAAATATTTAATAATTGGAAAACAAACACTAAGTCCACTGGACTTCCTATTTGAAGTCATCCTTAAGTAAATCCGTTTCAATAAGCCACAACTGTTCTGCTGGAAAACATGTAAATGATCATATTTATTCCCCAAATAAGGATACGCAACCTATGCTGCATATATATTAGGCAGAAATCAGTCAGTCAGACAGAAATCAGTCTGAGGTTATCTCAATATCCTGTAAAAACAAAGTGGCTAGACTAGTTGCTGATACCAAAATGAATTTTAAAATGCTAGCACACATTCTCTGCTCTTATAGTCAGCAGATGTGACAGAACCGTACTTAAGCCTTCACCTAAGTAATACATAATGTTAGGCAAATGCGTTGATTTTAAATATGAGTCAAACAGAAGGCATTGACAACAAAAAGCAAGAATCACCTAAGAAATGTAAAAGAAAACAAAACAAATGAGAAAACACATCACAGTAGCTCTGAGGACAAAAAAGCTTATCAGGCTAGGATAATTTAGAAGAAAACAGTCCAACACAGCATACAATTCTGAGGAAATAACTTTAATTCTGTAAAATGACTGATGTTCACAGTAACAACTCAGAGCCATTAAAAAAAAGCCTTAAAATGTGTTCTGTTTAAGAGAACAAAGATGTACGGTTTTCTAATGAATGAAGTACTCAAAGTAAAACGTCTCAGTTAAAATCAGAATATACAGTGGTTGCCCTTTAGAAGATGAACTGTGATAAAGTGCAGTAACATTATGGGGGCTTTAGATGCGCAACTTTTTTTTCCCGTTTTTTTTTTTGTTTTTTTTTTGTAATGACCTCTCCTTGCGGTAGACTTGCGACTTTCTATGCTAATCCAGTTCTTAGTTAAGAACCAAAAGAATATCTGATTTTTTCTGCAAGCTATTTAGGCATATTTTCACTTAAATGACTGGAACACTCAAGAAAATGTCCTGATTTCATTTTACTTTAAGTTGTAACTGCCAAAGTAGACAGGTTAGTCTAGTTTCTAGCTCCAATTTGCTAAATGGCCTTGTTCAAGTGACTCAATCTCTCTAGTCCTTAGTTTCTTCATCAGTAAAGTGAAGGAGTTATAGAAGGCATGACATATTACTAAATAGAATGAGTGTGCTAACAAAATGAAACAAAGAGTTACTACATTAGGTCCTGTATCTACATCAATAGTATAACTAGATCTATCTGTATGTATTCTATATTTAAACTATCTCAAACTGTATGTCACTTTACTATATATGTAAGGCCTACAATAAAAGAAATGATAATCATTTTAGAATCTTCCCTAACATTTAATACTGTTACTGTCAGGATATAAAGAAATGTATACATGATATGTAACCAGGATATTCTTTAAAACACATTCTCAGCAATGTCATCAAATACTAGAAACAACTCAATGATCTACCAACAGCAGAAAGAATGAATAAATTCTGGCACATTTAATTCAAAGGGATAATACATAACAAAAATGAATGAAATAAAACTACACATAACTACATGGATAACTCTTCAAAACATAATGCTGAGTGAAGGAAGAAAGAATACACGATTCCATAAAGATTAAAAAGAGGCAAAAAAAAAAAAGTAAACATACTGCTTAGGAATACATGTAAAGTGACAAAATTATATTCGAAATTGTATAAATAATTACCATTAAAGTCATGATACTGGTTACCTCTAAAGAAAAGAAAGTATATCAAGAGTTTCTGGGGTGCTAGTAATACTCTATTATTACAAAGATGCTTGCTAAATATTTAATTTATAATTATTCATTGTATTATATATTTATGTTCCTGTATCATATTTTACAATAAAGTTATAATTATATACTTTCTAAAATAATACTAATATATTTTTATAAAAAGGAAGGATTCCTTTCTGCTGTCAACAGTTTCCTTGAATTACATTTCTAATTTTTAATGCAATATTTTAATAATGAAGAAACAAGTTACTATGCCTAATTCTCCACAATCCTAATTAAAAGTGGATTTCAGAGGCTTATTTAATAGCTACAAAATAATACCAGGCCTTTAAATAATACAAGATCAGTTATCCTGCTAGATCTTGGCTTAGCAGCTCCATGTTATTTCTGTCTGTCACTCTTTTCAAGAAAATGCATGCTCATTTAAAAAAAAATTCCAAATGATATTCAGGTAATAATTTGAGGCATGCTGCATTTCAAAAAACACAATAGTTTAGTCCTGAAGTAGGAAGAAACACACTTTTAACCTTCACACATTTTAAAATAATTTTGGGAGCACTTGTGTATGCATACAACATGAAGGTCCATGATAGGCAAGTCACAGACAATACAGATGAAAACCACACTGTGAGTACTAGAAAACATGATAGCTGGATTATAACATAGATATACAATGTCTAACGTAAATTATACTGGGGCAGTTTTATATATTTTCTTTGGAAAAACAAAAGTATAGGGAATGGAAATTATTACAGAACATATAATAATACCAGTAAACTAACTTACATTACAAAAAAAAAAAAAAAACACACAATTTACAAAATCCTCAAAGGTTCACCACCTAGAAGCATCCTTCAGTGTGTTCAGTTATTCCAACTTTTAGATGCCGCTCAACAGGAAGCAATGAAATTTTAAAACAAGACTATCAGTACTTTCATCAGGCTTCAGGTATCAACATGGTGGCAATGGTATAGCACCTTTATAATAGTTGCTTTCATTGCATACTATTGGTTTTTGTGAATGCAGCCAAGGATTCCTCTCCTTAGTGGGTCCAACTAACCAGTTATTTGCCCATCTATTACGTGCCAACTTTACAAAATTACATTGTGTCCAGCAGGGAGCAGCATTACAACAGTCATAAGAGCTAAGTTGAACATGAAACCGACAGAAGAAAAAGGAGGAAAAAGCCCACTTACCATAGGTCTGTCCTATAATTCATTCAATTTTTAGGGAAGTTGCAGGGCTTCCAGAAAAAAAAAAAAAAATTTAAAACATGTCTCAAAGCACAGGTAGGTGATCCATGATTTCAGGAATCCTAAAGCAGGAAATCAAAATTATTTAGAGAAGGCTTTTTTCAACCACATTGAGTTGAATTAGTAGTATATACTATGACTGAATGACAGTTGTAAAGGTGCATCTTCCTCTTAATGGATCCATGAGATCTTGAATTCAGGAATTTGATCACGCTTTTGGAAAAAATGACTTAAAAAAACAGAGAATATTAAAGTCCTTTATCCATCAGAGAATTTAGTTCAAAGAAGAACATAATAGCTAATAGATTATATGAGATCAACCTAGAAAGAACTATGGTCCAAGAGTTAAATGAGTTGACAGGGCAACCATCGACAGTTCATTAAACTCTTCTAGACTCAGATACAGACAGGATGCAAACATTAACTTCTATAGGTCAGCATGAATACCTGAGGTTAATTTTAAGAATAAAAAAGCAGTAGAAAAGCAGAATACAATACTAGTGACATAAGACTAAACTAGATATGTACTGAATATGAGGAATGTGTTTGATACAGTAAAAAAACCCTCGTGATCAGTTATAATATGACAAAGGCAAAACAATACGTTTGATACTGACTTGGATGTCAAAACTGGCCTCATAGTCAACTATAATAATTCTATCTCAGTTTTTATAATTAAGAAAAAAGTTTCATTTTTTATTTTATTTATTTTATATATATATATTTTTTTGAGACAGAGTCTCGCTCTGTCGCCCAGGCTGGAGTGCTGGGGCACGATCTCAGCTCACTGCAAGTTCCGCCTCCCAGGTTCAGGCCATTCTCTCGCCTCAGCCTCCCGGGTAACTGAGACTACAGGCGCCCACCACCACGCCCAGCTAATTTTTTTGTATTTTTAGTAGAGATGGGGTTTCACCGTGTTAGCCAGGATGCTCTTGATTTCCTGACCTCGTGATCTGCCCGCCTCGGCCTCTCAAAGTGCTGGGATTACAGGCGTGAGCCACCGAGCCCAGCCAAAAATTTTTAGTTTTATTTGGAATGTTAAAGTTTGCTTTGTGTGAGTTTGTGTGTGACTTTTCAGTGTCTACCATAAAAAACAAATTTTTGCCTTTAAAACAATATATGCATATTCACTTTTAAATACACATAATTGCATATATCTAAATATACAATATCACATATCAACATATTATTAATATACAAATAATATAACATTTACTTGAAATTTAATTAATATGTAAAATGGTTCCTATTTTCTAACAAAATGACATAAGCAGTTTGCCTTGGGCAAATGATATAAAGAACATGGTTTCACTCTAATAATTACCATCAATTTGACTGAAGCTGAAAGAAACTCTGATATATTAATCTTCTACCCGTTAGCAGTAAACTATTAGTTGCATTACTTATCATCTTTTTGCTCTCCTTAGTCTTATCTCTTGCCTTCGCTTTTACACATTTCACTTTTCTGATAATTCATTTCTGCCAATCTATCTTCCTCCTCTTTTGTAATGCATTTCTGTAACAATCCAAATTTTTAATTCAATCTCCTCTCTTTATGACACTACCACTTTTTTTTTTCTTTTATCCTGGTACCTTTAAAAATTAGTTTTCTCCTGTAACAATAGTCTGTTTAAATATATCATTTCATCCACTTACAAGCACCATGCTTGATCTTAAAAATCTTAACAATCTCACATAATTGGAAGACACAACTAAATACACTTAAATTATATTTGTTATTCATAAAAATTTTTCCTCTGAGTTATTTAAGAACTTGCTAAATGTTTTTAAATTTGATCTTGAAACATGCAAAAATTTCAAGGAAATCTAATTTCACACAATCATTCCAAAAAATTGGAGACAACCACTATTCTAATAAAGAAATAATTTAGGATCTTACTACATTGATGTGAATAAATATTGAGTAACCAACTTCTCTAAATCAACAGAACTTTAGAGCTATTTATTCATATACATGTGGGCATGTAATGTACAATATCCACATTAAAAGCACAGGCACATGCCTGTAATCCCAGCACTTTGGGAGGCCGAGGAGGGTGGATCACGAGGTCAAGAGATCAAGATCATCCTGGCAACATGGTGAAACCCTGTCTCTACTAAGAATACAAAAATTAGTCAGGCATGGTGGGGTGCACCTGTAATCCCAGCTACTCGGGAGGCTGAGGTAAAAGAATCACTTGAACCCAGGAGGCGGAGGTTGCAGTGAGCCGAGATCATACCATTGCACTCCAGCCTGGTGACAGAGCGAGACTCCAGTTAAAAAAAACAAAACAAAACAAAAAGCGGTACATTAAACCCCCTACTTCTAATATATATTATAAAGTCTGAGAAGAAAAGTGATTTTCCTGTTCAGCAGTCTCTAACATAAACATTAAAGGTATTAGTAGGTTGTAAAATAATGTCATAATTATTCACAAGCTTTGAAATTTTTTAATATTTGTACATAGATTATACAACACCATTTATAATATAATTACCTAGAAAGAGACTATAGTGAGTTGAGACATGTTCCCCCTTCCTTCCTCCCCTACCCAAATTCATGTTCACCTGGAACCTCAGAACATGACCTTATCTGGAAAAAGGGTCTTTGCAGATGTAATTAAGGACCAATGTGAGATCATACTAGATTAGAAAGGGTCCTAAATCCAATGAGAATGTCCTCATTAGAGACAGAAAAGGACACAGGAAGACACAGAGAAAAGAACAACATGAAAATGAAGTCAGCCTAGAGTTACACTGCCTCAGGGCAAGGAATAAAATGCCACCAGAAGCTGTAGAAGCAAAGAAGAATGCCCCCCTAGAGTTTTCATAATAAACATGGCCCTGCTGACAACCTGACTTCATATTTTTGACCTCCAAAATTGTGAGACAATTAATCTTTGTGTGTTAAGTCACCAAGTTTTTGTTCATTTGTTATGGTAATTTTAGAGAACATAGATTTTCATACCAAAAACTGGAGTGTTGCTGTAATAGATACCTAAAAATAGAAAAACAGAAAAAGCCTAGCTTGCCTTGAAGAAATTTTTGGTAGAAAAAGAAATCTTAAGAAAACTCTGCTGAGGGCTCAGAAGGAAGACAAGAGGTAAAGAAAACTTCTATCACCTTAAAGAATACATATATTATCATCAACAGAATGTTGACAGAAATAGGAACATTAAAAAGGTTTCTGATGAAATCTCAAGAAGGAAATGGTATTGGAAACATCGTATTGGAAAGTAAAGAAAAAGCAGTCCTTGTTGTAAAGTGGCAGAAAACTTGGCTGAAATGGGTTCTACTATGCAGCAAAAAGTAGAATTTGGTAAGCAATTAATTTGAATACGTAGCTGAGGAGATTTCCAAAGTGTTAAAGGCGTAGACTGTTTTCTCCGGGCTGCTTATAGTAAAATGTGAGGGAAAAGAGATAAATTGAGGAAGAAATTGTTAAGCAAAGAAAAACCTATGATTTGGAGATTTCTTAACCTATTTAAATTGTAAAAGATGCTAAAAGCAAGCTCTGGAGAAGGGCCAAGGATGTGGCTGAAAAATCTTTTCTGAAGAGATTAGGTATGTGACAAATAGGTCCAATCAATCTTTTCAGCAGAAGCTAGGAAAAGAGATGAGGTTATCCAGGAAGGATCTTTGAAGAATTCCCTTATAATGGCAGAGATCCTCTAGATATACATGGGAGACCCACACATTTTAAAATATTCAGTAAACCATGCTACAAACACATGTGCTGTCACCCAGGCTTTGCTGTTCTGTCTATAAAGAACAGGCAGAGTAGATTTAGTATAATTCTTAAGGGTCTTGGGATTTTCATAATGGTAAATGAGCACTGGCTTCAACTTAAAGTCACCAGTTGCCATTATCCCCTTAGGAGAGTGAGTCTGTCCTGTGAAGCTTCAAAGCCAGGCATTGACTTCTCTCCAGCTATGAAAAGTCCTAGATAGCATCTGCTTCCAACAGAAGGCTGTTTAATCTACATTGAAAATGTGTTACTTCGTGTACACACCTATATCAACTATCTTTGCTAGATACAGGTAACTCCCTGCAGCTCGCCACACACTTATGTTATGGCTTCTTTCCTTAAACCTCATTAACACAAATCTTTCAAATGTTCTTCTGTAGCTTCCTCACCTCTCTCAGCCTTCATAGAATTGAAAAGAAACAGGATCTTACTCTGGATTAGGCTTTCAATCTGCTATCTTTCAAATGTTCTTCTACTGCTTCCTCACCTCTCTGAGCATTCATAGAATTGAAAAGAAACAGGATCTTACTCTGGATTAGGCTTTGACTTGAAGGAACACTGTGGCTGGTTTGATCCATTAAGACAACTAAAACTTTCTCTGCATCAGCAATAAGGTCGTTTCTCTTTCTTATCATTCATGAGTTTATGAACTTTTCCTATTGCATTCATAGCTTAACTGTTTGGCAAGAGGCCTACCTCTTGGCCTGTCTCAGCTTTCAACAAGCCTTCCTTGGTGAGCTCAATCATTTCTAGCTTTTGATTTAAAGTGACAAATATGCAATGCTTTCTTTCACTTGAACACTTAAAGACCACTTTAAAAATCACTGCATGGTTAATTGTCCTAATTTCAATATTGTTATGTCTCAGTGACACAATGAAGTGAATAGGGAGTGAATTGGAAGGCCAGCGAAGGAGAGATGGGGGAACAGCTGGTTGACAGAATAGTCAGCACACATACAGTTACTGATTAAGTTTACATTCTTATATAGGCACAGTTTCTGGTGCCTCAAAACAATTACAATAGCAACATCAAAGATCCTGATCATAGATAACCATCACAGATACAATAATGAAGAGAAAGTTTGAAATACTGCAAGAATTATCAAAATGTGACACAGACACACAAAGTGAGCATGTATACCACAGGAAAAATGGCACCAACAGACTTGCTAATTGCAGGGTTGTCACAAATCTTCAATTTGTAAAAAATGCAGTTCTTCAAAGCTCGATACAGTGAAGCACAAATAAGATGATGCATACCTGTAGTTTGTCTATAAAAAATGTTAAGGGACCCTGAAAAGCTAAAATAATTGTATTACTCCATTTTCATGCTGTTATAAAGAACTGCCCAAGACTGGGTAATTTATAAAGAACAGAGGTTTAATTGACTCACAGTTCTGCAGGGCTTGGGAGGCTTCAGGAAACTTACAATCATGGTGGAAGAAGCAGCAAATGCATCCTTCTTCACATGGTGGCAGGAAGGAGAAGTGCTGAGCAAAGAGGGGAAAGCCCCTTATGAAACCATCAGATCTCAGGAGAACTCACTCACTATCACAAGAACAGTATGGGAGTAACTACCCCCATGATTCAATTACCTCCTACCAATTCCCTTGCATGGTATGTAAGGATTATGGAAACTACAATTCAAGATGACATATGGGTGGGGGCATAATCAACCCATATCATTCCACCCCTAGCCCTGCCCAAATTTCATGTCCTCACATTTCAAAGCACAATCATGCCTTTCCAACAGTTCCCTAAAATCTTAGCTCGTTCCAGAATTAACCCAAAAGTCCAAGTCCAAAGTCTCATTTGAGACAAGGCAAGTCCCTTCCACCTAAGAGCCTGCAAAATCAAAAGCAAATTAGTTACTTCCTAGATACAATGGGGGTACAAGCATTGGGTAACTACACCCATTCCAAATGGGAGAAATTGCCCAAAACAAAGGGGCTATGGGCCCCATGCAAGTCCACAATCCAATAGAGAAGACTTTAAACCTTAACATTCCAAAATAATCTCCTTTGACTCCATGTCTCACATCCAGGTCACACTGATGCAAAAGGTGGGCTCCCAAGGCCTTGGGCAACTCCGCCTCTATGGCTTTGCAGGGTACAGCTCCCCTCCTGGCTGCTTTCATGGGCTGGCTTTGAGTGTCTGCAGCTTTTCCAGGTGCACAGTGCAAGTTGTAAGTGCATCTACCATTCCGGGATCTGGAGGACCATGGGCCACTTCTCACAGCTCCACCAGGCCGTGCCTGTGGGGACTCTGTGTGGGGGCTTCAACTCCACATTTCCCTTCCTCATTGCTCTAGCAGAGGTTCTCCATGAGTGCTCTACCCCTGCAGCAGACTTCTGCCTGGACATCCAGGCATTTCCATATATCCTCAGAAATCTAGGAGGAGGTTCCCACACCTCAATTATTGACTTCTGTGCACCCACAGGCCCAACACCACATGGAAGCCACCATGGCTTGGGGCTTGCACCCTCTGAAGCAATGGCCCAAGCTGTACATTTGACCCTTTAAGTCATGGCTGGAGCTGACACAGCTGGGATGCAGGACACCATGCCCCAGGACTGCACAGAACAGGGGTAACCCTGGGCCCTGCCCAGGAAACCATTTTTTCCTTCTAGAGGCCTGTGATGAAAGGGCTGCCATGAAGGTCTCTGACACGTCCTAGAGGCATTTTCCCCATTGTCTTGGTGATTAACATTGGGATCCTTGTTACTTATGCAAATTTCTGTAGCTGTCTTGAATTTCTCCCCAGAAAATGGGTTTTTCTTTTCTATCACATAGTCAGGCTGCAAATTTTCCAAACTTTCTTTTTATTTATTTATTTTTTTTGAGACGTAGTCTTGCTCTGTCCCCCAGACTGGAGTGCAGTGGTGCAATCTAGGCTCACCGCAAGCTCTGCCTCCCGGATTTACTCATGCCATTCTCCTGCCTCAGCCTCCTGAGCAGCTGGGACTACAGGTGCCCACCACCACACCCGGCTAATTTTTTGTATTTTTAGTAGAGACAGGGTTTCATCGAGTTAGCCAGGATGGTCTCGATCTCCTGACCTCGACATCCACCTACCTTGGCCTCCCAAAGTGCTGGGATTACAAGCGTGAGCCACCACGCCCAGCCCAAATTTTCCAAACTTTTATGCTCCGTTTCCTCTTTAATACTTTACCACTTAGAAATTTCTTCCACCAGATATCCTAAATCATCTCTTTCAAGTTCAAAGTTCCACAGATCTCCAGGGTAGTGGCAAAATGCCATCAGTCTCTTTGCTAAAGCACAGCAGAGTTACCTTTGCTCCAATTCCTAATAAGTTGCTCATCTCCATCTAAGACCACCTCAGCCATTGACTTCATTGTCCATATCACTATCAGCATTCTGGTCAAAGCCATTCAACAAGTCTCTAGGAAGTTCCAAACTTTCCCACATCTTCCTGTCTTCTGAGCCTTCCAAGTCTCTAGGAAGTTCCAAACTTTCCTACATTTTCCTGTCTTCTGAGCCCTCGAAATTGTTCCAACCTCTGCCTGTTACCCAGTTCCAAAGTCACTTCCACGTTGTCGGGTATCCATATAGCAGTGCCCCACTCCCTGAGTACCAAATTACTGTATTATTCCATTCTCATGCTAGTCTTGGGCATGCACAAAGAACAGCCTGAGACTGGGTAATTTATAAAGAAAAGAGGTTTAGTTGACTTACAGTTCTGAAGGGCTGGGAAGGCCTCAGGAAACTTACAATCATGGCAAAAGGACTTACACACACTGATTTCAAATGTTGATATTATTATTGTAAGCCCTGAGTCAAAATTTAGTACAAAGTTATAGTAAGCAAAAACATGTGGTACTGGTATAATGACAGATCTATAGACCAATGGAATAGAACAAAGAGCACAGAAATAATGTTGATATAAATGGTCAAATGATTTTTGACAAGGGTGCCAAGACCATTTAATGGGGAAAAGGCAGTCTTTTCAACACATGGTATTGAGAAAACTAGGTATCAACATAAAGAAGAATGAAGTTGGACTTTTTGTCTTACACCATATAAAATTAACTCAAAATAGATCAAAAACCTAAATGGAAGAGCTAAAACTATACAACTCTTGATTGGCCATGATTCGCTGGATATGGCAACAAAAACACAGGCCACAAAAGAAATAAAAATATATAAACTGGACTTACTCAAATTAAAAACTTTTGAGCATCAAAAAATACTATCACAAGGAGAAAGTATTTGCATATCATACATCTAATTAAAGGTCAAAGTCTAGAATATATAAAGAACTCCTATAACTCAAAACCCCCCAAAAAACAAAACAAAGCCATTACTCAATTCAAAACCGGCAAAGGTTTTCAAAAGACATCTCTCCAGACAAAGTATACGAATGGCCAATAAGCACATGAAAAGATGTTAAACATCCCTAGTCATTAGGGAAATGCACATCAAAACCACAATAAGATATCACATCATATGCATTAGGATGACTATTATCAAAAAAACAGAAAATAACAAATGTTGGTAAGGATGTGGTGAAATTGTAACCCTTCCGCACTCCTGGTGGGAATGCAAAATGGTACAGCCAATCTGGAAAACAGTTTGGTGATACCTTAAAAAGTTAGTAATAGAATTTTCATATAATCCAGTAATTCTACTGTACGGTATATACCCAAAGGAAATGAAAACAGATATTCAAACAGGTAATTCCATGCCAATGTTCAGTGTAGCACAATTTACAATAGCCAAAGGTAGAAACAACCTAAGGGTCTATCAACAGATGAATGGATAAACAAACTGTGATGCGTGTGTGTGTGTGTATATTATAAATATGTTATCTTATATGTTATAATTTAAATATGTAATCTGATATATGATAATCATATATTATAATAGATAATCCTACATATACTACATTATATAATCTGTACAATTTCATATGAGTATATATGATGTTATATCATATATCTGATATCATGTATGATCTTATATATTACATAATATAATATTATATGATATATATTATATCATCTGTTATATAATCTATGACAATCTTATATATGATAATCTTATATAACATTGTATATGTTATAGATATGTATTATATATTATATATATACACACAGATGGTCCCTGACTTAGTAGTGGTTTCACTTATGATTTTCAACCTTATAATGGGTTTATCAGGGTATTAAATACATTTTCAACTTGTAGTATTTTCAACTTAAAATGGGTTTACCAGGACATAACTCTATCATAAGTCAAAGGGCATCTGCAATAGATTATTCAGCCATAAAAAAATGAGGTTCTAATATATGACAGAAAATACATGAACTTTGAAAAACATTATGCTAAGTGAAAACTATTATGCAAATATTAACAAAGGAATATTGTATAATTCCACTTATATGAGGAGATTATAATAAGTTGGCAAACTTACTATGCTTATCTACTGAGATAATTATAAAGATATTATACTTATCTTAAAAAGATATTATACTTATCTACTGAGAGTAGAACACAGACACAGGTTATCAGGGGTTGAAACAAGAGAGTATAAAAAGTTACTGCTTCTTGGGTACAATATATCTTTTCTTTTTTTTTTTGAGATGGGAGTCTCGCTCTGTCGCCAGGCTGGAGTGCAGTGGCACGATCTCGGCTCACTGCAACCACTGCCTCCCAGGTTCAAGCAATTCTCCTGCCTCAGCCTCCCAAGTAGCTGGGACTATAGGCGCGCGCCACTACATCCAGCTAATTTTTGTGTTTTTAGTAGAGACGGGGTTTCAGCATGTTGGCCAGGATGGTCTCAATCTCTTGACCGTGTGATCCACCCTACTCAGCCTCCCAGAGTGCTGGGATTACAGGCGTGATGATGAATACGTTTTGGAAATAGTGGCAATGATTATACAACACTGTAAGTACTCTTAATGTGACTTCACTGTATACTTAAAAATGATGAAAGTAGTGAATTTTATGTTATGTATATTTTTATCACACATACACAAATTTTTTTAAAGGGCTCAAGACCTTGGGCCAGTGCAGAGGGCAGACACAAATACTTCAGTTAGAGAATCAAAACTGGGCTACTGATAAGCAGTAAAGTGAACATATTCTAATGCTCAGTGAGAGAAAAATGATCATCATATATGATGATAATCTATTAATTTTCATGTGAGTTGATTTAGGAAATGTTAATAGAAAAAACATAATTTGCTTTATATTTTTAAAAAATTCAACCTTAGAATACCAAATGGACTATAAAATTATTTTCAAATCTTTCATTTTGACTAATGGAAAAATTGTAATATCAAATGACCTTTAATGTTATTCTTTGAACCTTTCACTTTGGGGAATAAAAAATATAATAAGCAAAACTATAAAATTAAAATTCTAAAGATCTTAAGAAGCAAATATTTTTAAATTACAAAGGATTCTGTTTCAGCACTGGACAACACTGTTATAAAGTTCTTTAATCTGGGTTGAAACTGAAATTTCTATGCCCTGGAGAAACAGAGAGGTCTAATTTTTTTTGACAGGATTAAGACAGGTCTTATGAAACTCAAAATCTTTCACCTCCCAGCTACATATGTCCCAGTTACTACCTCAATTGCTTTCCCATTACTTTTTCTCACTATATTAATCACTCTGAATATATACCCATTTTAGTAGGGCTAATATGCTTCATGTTTTATGCTAATATCCATAAACTGGCTACATAAAAAGCTACCTTGAGGAGGAAACTAAGGCTGTATTTGGAATGAAGTGGAAAATAGTGGATAAGAGTATGAATTGTGTAGTCAGACAGCCTAGCTCTATTGTGAATCCTAGACACTCCACTTACGAGCTTTCTGACTTACATAGAACAAGTTACTTATCCCCCTTTTTCTTTTTTTTGAGATGGAGTCTGGCTGCTCTGTCGCCCAGGCTGGAGTGAAGTAGCGCGACGTCTGCTCACTGTAAGCTCCCCCTCCCGGGTTCACGCCACTCTCCTGCCTCAGCCTCCCGAGTAGCTGGGACTACAGGCGCCTGCCACCACGCCTGGCTAATTTTTTGTATTTTTAGTAGAGACAGGATTTCACCATGTTAGCCAGGATGGTCTTGATCTCCTGACCTTGTGATCCACCCTCCTCAGCCTCCCAAGGTGCTGGGATTACAGGCGTCAGCCACCACGCCCGGCAAGTTACTTATCCTTTATGTGACTCCGTTAATTTCTGAACACACTCATCTATAAAATGTGTGAGGATTAAATAATATATATAAAGCATTCACAACATTACAGAGACTACAACAGGCATTCAACAAAAACATTACTTAATATCATTAGTCACCAATACATCCATGGATAGAGGAGTGGAGATACTGAAGAAGACACTAAAGAAGATACTTTACATTTCAGTTTTACCATGTGCCTTTTGATTCAAATATCATGCCTAAATGGAATTCTAGTTCAAAACTACAGATAAATTTACTGCTACCCTCTTCAAACATTACACTGAGGGCCGGGAGAGGTGGCTCTCGCCTGTAATCCCGGCACTTTGGGAGGCCAAGGCGGGCGGATCACGAGGTCAGAAGATCGAGACCATCCTGGCTAACATGGTGAAACCCCATCTCTACTAAAAATATAAAAATACTAGCCAGGCATGGTGGCAGGCGCCTGTAGTCCCAGCTACTCAGGAGGCTGAGGCAGGTGAATGGCGTGAACCCAGGAGGTGGAGCTTACAGTGAGCTGAGATCACGCCACAGTACTTCAGCCTGGACGACAGAGCAAGACTCCGTCTCAAAAAGAAAAGAACAACAACAACAACAACAAAACAACAAGTTATACTGAAACAATAGTACGTTTTAAAAAATAAAAAGAAACGCTGAGAAAAGGAGTGAAAGGCACACTACAGATTTTCAAGAATTTCTGGAAGACCGGGCATATAAAATCATAGTGATAGGTTGAAAAGAATGGACTGAATGACAGTCCAGACATAGTTAGCAAAGTATAGTTCACAGGGCAAATCTCCCAGCCCATCACATGCTTTTGCATTTTTTAAATGACTGAAAGAATAAAGAAACAGCATATATTTTGTAACATGTGAAAACTACATGAAATTCAAATTTCAGTGTCCACAAAGTGTTATTTAAACACAGTCATACTCATTTGTTAGTGTTATTTCTGGCTACTTTCCCATGGCAGAGTTAAGAGGTCATATTACCTGCAAAACCTAAAATATTTACCATCTGGTCCCAGAATATGTATGCCCATCCCTAGCCAAGCACAAACACAGGAATGCTTCAGGAAGATGAGACGTTTCTTCCTGTGACTCCAAAGGGGTTCTCAGCTAAATCAGCAGTTCTGGAGGCTGATTAAACAAATAAATAAGTAAAAAAAATATAATCTGCCTGAGAAGAATTTGGTCTCCAAGTATGGAGGTTGGAGAGCTAGGTTAGGGGCCTCCTTATCTAGCTATTAGAGAAGGACTGGTCTGTGTACTTGCTCCTTGATTATACACATTGAAACAAAGCACACCAATAAATTAAGTCCTACCAACCCACAAGAAAATTGGTCAGTCTTTTTTTTTTTCATTTAGGCTAAAGATTTGATGGGAAATAGAGAAAGAGAAAACCCACTCCAGTTACTATATTATTCCACTGGTCCTTTACTTATCAACATGAATAAACAGCCAACATTTAAGGAAACCATGAGCATGAGAAAGAAGGTCCATAATGAAAATAACTAATCTGAATAAGCAACCCTGGAGAAATCAGAGGTAATTCAAGGAGGAAAAAAAAAATTCTATGTCTCTGTAAAACAAGAAACATATAATTAAAAGAACAGAGTTTAACATAAAATATATGCCTGTCCTTTACCATCTTCTCCCATTCACAAAAAATAGAAAAGGCGGAGAAAAAGTTGAAGAGGAACAATCCAAAGGAGTATAATCTTCCTAAACTTTCAGGAAAAGACACTCCTGTCTCCTCTCCAAAAATCTATTACATACACACACACACATACACATATACACACACATATACACACACTCCCCAAAAGGAGGGTGTTGAAAGGACACAGGGAACACAGGGCAAATGAAATAAAAATACATAGAGCTGTAGACCCCTTTTTTTTTTTTTAAATCTAGAGCAGAGGTTGCCAAACTAGGGCCCATGAGTCAAATTCTGCAGACTCTGTTTTGGCAAATAAAGTCTTACTGGGACACAGTTGGGCTCCTTCATTTACACATTATCTGTGACTGTTCTTGTGCTCTCACAACAGAGTTGAAAAGTTGTAATAGAGACCATATGGCCCACAAGGCCTAAAATATTTACTATTTGGTCTTTTATAGAAAAAGGTTGCCAAAGCTTGATCTAGAGCTGTGTGATTTAATATAGTACAAACTAGCCATATGTAGCTGTTTAAATAAATAACTTAAAATAACTAAAATTAAATAAGATTAAAATTCAGTTCCTCTGTCACATCAGTCACATTTTAAGTACTCTATAATCATACATGTTTAATGACTATTGTACTGGATAATGTAGATACAGAATATTTCCATCAACATAGTAGGTTCTACTGGACAGGGCTCATCTGGATATTACAATAGATTATCATAACTGCATTTTAATTATTGCTTTAACAATTGCTACACTGAAAAAACATACCTAAGGGCTACAGCCTGAATGTGTCCCCCAAAAACCATGTGTTGGAAATTTAATTCCCAGTGCAGTAGTGTTGAGAGATGAGGCCAAATAGGAGGTGGTTAGGTCTGAGGGCTCCACCCTCATGAATGGATTAATGCAAATTATAAATGGGATTGAGGCTAAGAGTTGACTCTTGTTCTGTCTTGCCCTCTCTTGGGCCCCTCCACTATGTGATAACACAGCAAAGACACCCTCGCCAGATACCAGCCCCTCAATCTTGGACTTCCTAGTTTCCTGAATTGTGAGCCAATAAATTTCTGTTCATTACAAATGACCCAGTCTCAGGTAGTCTGTTACAGCAGCACAGAACGGAATAAGGCACTCAGAGAAGCAGGAAGAAGAAATACATTCAGAAAAAGACAGAAATTAGGGGTTTTAGAAATGAAAATAATGGCCAAGTATGGTGGCTCATGCGTGTAATCCCAGAACTTGGGGAGGCCAAGGCAGGTGAATCACTCGAGGCCAGAAGTTGGAGCCCAGCCTGGCCAAAACAGTGAAACCCCATCTCTATAAATAAATAAATAAATAAATAAATAAATAAATAAATAGCTGGACATGGTAACACATGCTTGTAATCCCAGCTATTTGGGAGGCTGAGGCATGAGAATTACTTGAACCCGGGAGGTAAGGGTTACAGTGAGCCAAGATCATGCCACTGAACTCCAGTCTGGGCAACAGAGTAAGACTCTGTATCAAAAAAAAGAAAGAAAGAAATGAAAATAACTAATGCATAAATCAAATACCTTGGTGTATGAAAATACCACTGAAACAGATATCTTTAAAGTCCTTTAAAGTCCTTCAAAGTCAGAGAGAAAAAATGCGAACTGAGAGAAAATTCAAAGATGTAGTACTACAAATGAGAAACTAAATTTGAACATAGATGTGGAATAGATTATAATTTAAGGCTGAGAACGTAATGAATGCTATCACATTTGAAAGTAATAATAAAGTTTCCTAAGAAAACAAATTCAAAAAGAGGTAGAATAATTATATAGAACAAGAGGCACTAGTAATTTTATAAATTGTGTAATAAACGGATCCAATTTGGTTCTGAGTTAATGAAAATAGTGTTTGCTAGGATATCTAACTTTCATCTTATCCTGCAAGAAACTCATCAAAACATACTTCATATCCAGACAAACTCAGAAACAGTAGTCAAAATAATAAATTTCACTCTAACACTACCCATTGGTTCAGGATTTATTTATTTCTTTAGAGAGGAGCTTCAGGAGCCTGTGGGACCCTTCAGGCAAAATCAGTAGATGCGATTTTTTCATATGGAATAGTTTTAAATACCTGGCCCACTCCCAGGCTTCCATAATTATTCAAACTGAAGGGAAATTGATCACATCTCGGTAGAAATGTCCACGATAATTAGAACATCACACACGCTTTGATTAACACAGTAGCTTTATGTCTATGAGACTCTGGTTGACACGTAAAAGGAACACCAGTCAGCCGTTATTTAATTCCTCATGTTGGCTACATGCAAATATGAAGAAAAGTCCCAAACCGAATGATACACAAATGTTGGGCCATTCTCTGAAATTTCTTTTTCTTTTTTTGCTGAAAATTTTAACGTTTTTGTGTTGATCATTAAATACATCTTGTTTGCCTTTATTTTTTCTTGTAGATAGATTTACTTGACAAATCTCCTTGAACTAAAACCCTTGGACACACTTACCCTATTACACTGCACATTCTAAGACATGACTATACAATGGCTTTTTAAGTTTTAATTCAAATACCCCAGTTTTCCATTTATACTTTAAAATCCACTAAAATTATGATGAATACAACTACTCATTTGCCCTGATCAGTCCCAGCTTACTCCTGCTTTCCTGGCATCCAATATAATTCAGTATTTCAGTACTTTCAAAAGTGTCCTAAATAATTCACGGACTAAAGAGAAAATCAAAACAAAAATTAGTAAATATTTTGAAATAAATGATGAAAACATAAAATGCCATAAGTTATAGGAGCAGCTAGTGCACACCCTTAACTACATACAGTCTATTAGAAAAGGCAAAAAAAAATCAATAAATTAAGCTTTTAGTATAAGAAGGAGAAACAAAACCTCAGCAAAACAAAGGAATGTAGAAGGAAACAAATGATAAATAAATAGTAACTGATTAAATAGAAAGCAGAAAGTAAAGACTTAGAAAAACCAATAAAGCCAAATTTGAGGTTTTTTAAAGATTAAGTGGAAAATCCCCAGCAAAATTAACGATGAAGGAAAAAAAGGAAAAGAAACTCATTGTCAATTGCTGATATTTATTTACCAGCAATAAATAAAAGAAGAAATCACTACAGTCATAAAAAGATAATAAGAGCTCATTCCAGTATGGCAAAGTAAGCTTATAATAGACCAATCCTACCATAGATAACAACTATAAACTCTAAGCAAAACACAAAAATCAATTACGTGAAGGCTCTACAGATTTAATAGAAGCAAACAGATTTTGCTGGGTAGTCAAACTTAGGTAAGAACTCACAGGGTGAGTTTCCCATTTTTACTGATTTAACCTGAGGTCAACACAGTACAGTGTGGCTAAAATTCTGAGAGAAAGAAAGCCAGCCTCCTGAAGAACCTGAAGACACACACTAACCAATGAAAAGTCCAGAAAGAAATCTGCCTAATTTATGTGTGACTTTATTTATTAAAAAAGTGATGATGCGATATAGCAAGGAAAGAATCATTTTTTCAATAAATGGTGCTAGGTCAATAGGATACCAACATAGGAAAAACAAATGCATCTTTACCACTGCCTCACACCAAACACAAAAAAGTCAATTCCAACAAAGTACAGACATAAATATTTAAAAGTAAAACATAAGGGGTTTTAGGAAAAAAAAACATGGAGATCATCTTCGAAGTTATGGAGTAGGCAAACATAGCCATAAAGCACTAGCCACAAAGAAAAAATTGTTAAGTCAGAATATATTTTGACTGAAATCAAAAGACAAGAAAATGAAAAGGCAAGCTACAGACTGATAGAAGATATTTGTAATTAGTTTATTTGAAAACAAACGCTTATCCAAAATATAAAAGAACTCCTACAAATCTACGGGAGAGAGGCAGACAATCCAAATCTGTAAAATTAAAAAATATAGATAGACCCTTTCACAACAGAGGTTACCCAAACAGCCAATAAGCATATAAACGGGTGCTCAATTTCATCAGTCCAAATCCAAATGACAATGCCATACCACAACCCTCTTAGAATAGCTGAAATAAAAAGAAAGAAAAATATTGTGTTGATGGGATGAGAAGTAACAACAATTCCCAAATACTCCTGGTAAGAGTATAAACTGGTACAATTGCATTGAAGAAATGGCCACAAAAGGGAAACTATCCAAACCCCTTTTAACAGTAGAACAGATAATGAATTATAGTACATTTATATAATACTATACAGCAATAAGAATAGATCAGCCACAACGATACATATTAACAAGGATCATTTCACAAAAATAATGTTAAGCAAAAGAAGTCAAACATGGAATCTAATAGTAGATCCAATGGAATCTAATAGTTGATCTCATAGAAGTAGAGAGTATAACAAAAGTAGAAAAGTAGAAAAACAGGTAAATCTGTGGTGCTACAACTCAGGACTATAGTTTCTCTTTGTGAGTATAAAGACAGGAAGGAGGCAAAAAAGGAATTACCGGAGGTTGAGGAACTCCCTCTGTGTAGACATGACCTTAATATTCATTCCTTTAATCATGCTGCCAGAATACCAGCAGGCCCTGTAGTGAACCTTCACAGTATCTCTGCTATATACTTTACCTGCACAGACACAACAGTGATATGGACTCCAGGGCTAGGGAAGCCACTGAAAAAACAACTGAAGAGGTGTCCACTTGTATCAGAAGGTGCTAGTTGCCTACCATGTTCATTATATGTTTTCTGGTATATCTCAAATTGGTTTCCTGCAGGATTTACAACAGTCAATCAAGGAAGTTATGGGAAACATTGTGGACATGGAGAAAAGAAAAAAAAAAAAAAACGTCGGGAGGGAACAGTTGTTTAAGATAGGGATCTTGGAGAAATTCAACAGCTAATAGACACCACACCAGAGGAATTAACAGAAGATGACTTGATGGAGATGAATGCTTCCAAACCAGTGCCAGATGATAAGAAAGAAGAAGAAGCAGTGCCAGAAAACAAACTGACATTAGGCAATCTGGCAGAAGTCTTCCAGTTATTCAAGACTGCTTTGACTTCTTCTGACATGGACCCCTCCTATAACACAGATACTGTAACTAAAGCAAACCGTGGAAGAATTGGTACTGTACAAAAACATTTTTTGAGAGTTGAAAAAGCAAAAGACAAATTAGTATGTATTCCCATAAAGCTATATTGAGTGGGTCTACCTGTCCTGCCTCCCCTACCACCTTCTCCATCTCTGGCACCCTTGAGACTACAATACCAACCCCTCCTCTTCCTTCTTCTCCTCAGCCTACTCAATACGAAGAAAATAAGAATGAAGACCTGTATAATGATCCACTTCCACTTAATGTATGGCAAATATATTTTCTTCTGATGATTTGCTTAACATTTTCTTTTCTCCAGCTTACTTTATGGTAAGAATGCAGTACATAATATATATAACACACAAATTATGTGTTAAACCACAGATGTTATTGGTACAGCTTCCAGTAGTCAAAAATAGACCATTAGCAGTTAAGTTTGGGAGGAGTCAAAAGTTACATGTGCGTTTTCAACTACACGGGTGTGGGGGTCAGCACCCCCACCCCGATCCCCACATTGTTCAAGGATCAACTGTACTTTATTAACCAGTTTACCCATCTATCTTCCCCAACTGTGAACTCAAAGAGTACAGAGACAGTATTTTTTTTTCTCCTGTAACCTGAGCTCTGTTGCACTTCGTAGAATTTAGTATGTCCTTCATAAAGAATTAATTAATTAATAACACACCTAAATATATAACTTTTTTTTTTTGAGACAGAGTCTCGCTGTGTCGCCCAGGCTGGAGGGCAGTGGTGCGATCTCAGCTCACTGCAAGCTCCACCTCCTGGGTTCATGCCATTCTCCTGCCTCAGTCTCTCAAGCAGCTGGGACAACAGGCACCCGCCCCCACACCTGGCTAATTTTTCTTTGTATTTTTTAGTAGAGACGAGGTGTCACCATGTTAGCCAGGATGGTCTCGATCTTTCGTTTTCCCAAGATGATGATAGTGGTGCTTTGTTTGCCTCATTACTAGAACTGAAGAATTATTTTCCAACTTCAACTTGGATTATAATTCTGGAAAGATGATCTATATACACACCAAAGTATTCATGAAAATAGGATATATATCTGGTATATAAGCATAAGATAAATATGCTTTTTTTTGTATTTAAGTAAATACAGTAGGAAACAAGGGAATATGTAGTATAGAAGCCTATAAAAACGAATTATATCATTATGTTAAGTGAAATAAGCCAGACACAGAAAGACAAATATCACATGATCTTACTCATAGGTGGAATCTAATAGTTAATCTCACAGAGAGTATAATGGTGTTTACCAGAGGCCAGGATGGTTGGCAGGGGGATGGAGAGAATTTGGTCAAGGATACATAATTTCAGTTAGATAGGAGGAATAAATTTCAAGAAATCTATTATATTAACATGAATTTATAGCAAGCTGGCTATAATGATGATATATTGTATTCTTTAAAAAAATGTAAAGAGTGTAAATGTTATGTACTCTTACCACAAAAATGATAACTATGTGAGGTAATGCATTGCTAATTAGATTTAACCATTCCAGAATGTACATACACTTCATAGCATCATGAGGTACACAAAACAATGCCATCTGTCAAAAAATAATTATTATATGTAGTATTTCAAAAAGTTCACAGCATCAAAAATATTTGTAGGGGTGGGGGAACGGAGAGCAACAGGAAGAATAGCTAGTGGATGCTGGGCTTAATACCTAGGTGGTGGGTTGACCTGTGCAGCAAACCACCACAGCACACATTTACCTGCACATCCTGCACATGAAGCCCAGAATCTAAAGTAAAAGTTGAAGAAAAAAAATATTCAAGAAGTTTCTATCTGATATTGGACTGCTTTGTCACTTTTTGTTTTGGTCTTCCTAGTACTTATTTACTACAGGATAAAATTAGCACATACTATTTAATGTGTTCATTTTAAGTACTATGTTGTTTTCTATGTGTTAATTTTATCTTCTCCAGATGAGACCATTTTTATTACCATAGGTCTAAAAATGACAAGATTAAGTCCAAACCGACAGTAATCACTCAACAGCTATTTATTGAGTAACTTAAAGATTCAATATGAAAGCAACCTTGATCAAAGCTTTCCAGTTGATATATTGTGAAACAGGGTTTTATCCCAAACATGGTTCTAAAAAACAAGCAAACAAAAATCTTCCCCAAATGAAAAACTCCAGTCACTATTTAACAATACTAATTTCAATTTATCAAATAAAATCAGCCCAAAAATTTCAACAGGTCAGTGAAATTTAAAACAATTCGATGGCAAGAATTTCAACGAGGTTTGGCTCTAATTAAAAGGTATCACAGATCACTGTCAAAAGTCAATAACTCAGTAGTGTAGTAATGATCTGGGAGTTCTTTTTCATTTAGACATTTGTCAATCATGATTGCCTTTACACATTACTTAGCCACTGTACCTGCTCAGTTTTGAGAAAAAATTTAAACACAAAAATACAACTCAAAATACATGTTTTTTCCACCCATAAAATTCGTATTTTAGTAATAAACTCTCGATTCAGGGTTCACAAAATAAAGTAGGTTTACTTCTAATTCTTCCTAGCAGCTCTTTTGGGGAAAGAAATCCTAAGTATTTTCTGTTATTTGCAGCTCCTTTAACAGCAAACGACAATTAAATGTGTGAACAAGGTTGTCAGAGTAACACTTGTCATTTACACCGCTTAGGACAGACATTCAAGACTTCCAGAAACACTAATTAAAATTAACAAAAGCTTCTTATCGGAACTTGTCAGAGAGGTATATTTTGTCAGACACAGGAAAACCACAAAGTTCAAGAGTTTTCGCTGTAAGATTTAAATCCAAACCACCTACCAGTAGGCACTAGCGAACTAAGCCCGGACGCTCAGCAACCAACTCATTAAGGTAAGGGATCCCATCCTTTCCGTATAACACAAAATTAAGAAAAAGACATCGTGGAGAACACGGAGTGAATTTTCTGTCAGAAATCAGAAGATAAATGAGCAGGAAAAAAAGTCTCTCCTCACACACAGCGGAGAAAGGTGCAAGATACTACCAATTGCTTGATAAGCCCTAAGGGTTTATCGGTTCACCAACCTTTTCTTTAACTCAGTGTGAATGAAGGCACTCAAAAGGAGAAGAACGTTACGTGATATTACCTACCTCGGGCCCCAAAGAACCCTGAAGACCTTCAAACGGGACACAGGTGGGCCTTTCTCACCTGGGCCCCGCCAAAGTCGACCGTCCTTACGTAGAGCGCACTTTTCAGCAATACGCCTTCCCATTGGTTGGCTCGGGAGGGACGTCTCAGTCCTATTGGTTACGAGAGCCGCGGTTGGGGCGAGGAGGCGGGAGTTTGGGACTGGTTCTGACAGGCCGGGGGTTTGCGTTCCCAGAGTTCCTATTGGGTTAACAGTGCAGGCTCTAAGATGGCGGCAGTGGCAAGCTGCGGCAGTGGCGCGGGGAGTACTGGGTCTGCAGTGGCGACAGCCAGCAAGAGCAATGTCACCAGTTTCCAGAGGAGGGGTCCTAGAGCCAGCGGGACCAACGACAGCGGCCCTCGACTGGTGTCCATTGCGGGCACGCGACCGTCGGTGCGGAATGGACAGCTGCTGGTATCAACCGGGCTCCCAGCCCTGGACCAGCTCTTAGGTCGGTTCAGAGCGGAGATGTGGGCTCAACCGAGGGGAAACTTAGGGAGGGGACCTGTCGGGGAAGCCACTTTGACCCCACATCTCTCTCTGACCTCTAAACCTTCAGAGGAGGAGAGAATAGCCTAGTCTGATTGAGATGGAGGGGAATACGGGTTGTGTGGAGACTTCTGAGCGCTGTTAACTAAACATGTTTTAGTGCTCCCGCTCCCTATTTCGTTCCCTGCCCTCCAACCCCTTTTCAGATTACGGCGGAATTCGTACATGCTTTTTACCCTGAAATGCTTTCTCGTCAAGGGAAGACATTAATTTATGGAGATGGGCTTTCATTCAGGATACCTCCCTTCTGCTGTCTCCAGGCAGCTCACGGTTTAGACCAACTACAAAAGTTTTTATAATTGTGAGAGACAGGCTTCATTAGAAGATGGTGGAAAAAAATGATTTCCCCTCTTTGACCGTTAGACTGCCTATTCTCTGGTTATAAATCTTAAAACATTCTGGCTTTAAGAGAGCGTATATGTTAAAGGCGTATGTTGACACATAATCCTTATCAAGTATTCAGAGCTTGTCGTTGATACTTAGTCATACTCGTGTCTGCGTTAAATCTGTGTATGTATTTTTTATTTTTTCTATATACATTTTGCTTCCCAGTATTGATTACTAGTGCATTCCATTCGACATCTCTAAATTTAACTCATATTTTAACGAGGAAAGGAAGTCTAGTTCTTAGGCTTTCTTTTAAAATCTCTGGAATTTTTTATGAGAAGCCTGCTGAAGAATATGCTGGTTTCATAACTGTTATATTGAAAGGATTGACCAGATTAGGTTGGTAGGACAGATTTGCTGTGTTAATAAAGCTTCTAGATTAATTTCTATCTGAATGCTGTTTCATTAAAACCCGTCTGTGTTTACATTTCATAACTTTTTTCATAGTGTGTGATATGTGTCTGTTAAATCTTGTACACTTTCATAAAATATAGCTGTCATTGCTTGTTCTTGTACTTCGCTTGACATTTCTTTCGGTTATTTTCCCCTCAAAATAGGCTTTTCATAGGTTTAGTGCAGAGAAAAGAAGAAGACAAGCAACCTATGAAAAAGAGTATGGCTTCTTGCTTCTGTCATTTCATTTCCCAGTTATTTTTACATAGGTTTAAGTATTTTTCACTTAATTGTTTCAAGTGTATTTTCCTCCTGAGTTGCATGGTACTGTAAACAGAAGTGATTCAAAATATCTAGTTAGCAAATATTTACTTCTCCGTTTTTCCCTTGTGAGCCTCAGTTGATATCCTCTTACATTTGAACTTTAAGTTGGCCTTACATATTTTTTAATTCAATGGGATATGTAACTTCATTTACTTGGTACTAAAACTTTCCAAACGAAAAGGTTATGTTTTTATTATAATGTCTTCAGTTCCTCATTAGAATAACAAAATGTTCCTAGCATACTTCCTGGCACTTAGTAGGTTCTCAATAAGTTGTTGATTACAAGAAAAATAATGTGTAGAAAAAAACTGAGACAAGAAATTATGAAACATGTAGGATGGAGTTTCATGTTTGAGCTCTAAAACAAATTAAGTGATATGAACAGTCTCACAAAACCGGTGACCATGTGGACTGATCTTTAGGCTTCAAATTTAGTGCTCTGTGCACTAGGCTACAGTGGTCTGAAATTTTTAGGAATTCTTTCCAGGGGTTTTGACCATTTATTGAACCTCGGATTAATGATTTAACTATCATCTCTTAAAGTACCCACAAAAAAGAGAACCCAAAGCACCTTCTATATGTGTTTCTTCAGAGATACAAACTTGAACAGTAACTTTTAAATTTTCCATATTTGCTTGGAATGGGATACTCTAGTAGGGTATTTAAGTATAACAAGCTTATACTAAAATTACTGTTCCTTAAGATGATGGAAACAGTATTGGTTGTTGAATACTTTGAAATATATTTTGCATGTATGCAGTTAATTCTCAAAGTGCACAAAAGTTGAAGAGGTTATAATATAATTGACTACATCTTGAAAAATAAATATGTCCAGAAGTATTTTAGTTTTAACCTCTTAATGACATTTTTGTATTCTGATTTTCTGTATAAGCAATTTAGACTGTTATTACTCGAAAATGTTATTTGACTCAAGTTGTGACAAGCCTAATATGACCATATTGTGACAAAAGGTAATGATAATAGGATGTTATGGTGTTAGAATGGTAAGACTATGCTGTAATATTGTGAGTATTGCCTAAATATATTATGTGGTTACTGTGTAACAAGTAAATATTATAGCTTCCATGTAGTACGGTGACATTTTACTACTGCCACCATGATGTCATTGTCATTTTAAACATAGATGCAAAATATATTTGAAAGGCATCATACATGCTAATTGTTAGTCATTTGATGATACACTTATACTTCCATTACTTATTCCAGTGTTTTACAAATTTGAAAATTTTCAATATCTGCATCTTTCAAATGACCTAATATATAATGTTTTTGTTCCGACAACCTAATTTTATTATGAGATATTGATATACATTTCCCAAGTTAGCTACATTAAAATTTTTTTAATTCTCAGATTATCTAACCCATTTTCTCAGCCTTGCCCTTCTGGGATATTTATATTGTTATTTGAGGACACTATATGAAAATAACACTTATATTTTGGAAAAGGAAAGATAGGTATTCCATCAATTGAAGAGGTACTCCATTTCACTTCCAGGGGTTTCCAAAGAAAGATTGTAACAGCTAAAGGATTCTGACAGAATTTCCCCCTGCCTCCCAACCCCATTCCCCATAAAAGGTATACTCCATCTTAGGACCATGTATCTAACCTGGGAGAATTATCCACAACTTCATCCTCCAGAAAAATGCTTAAAGTAAGGGTAACTGCAGATTTGACCTCTGTGCTGTTAAATTTTGATAGTCAGGGGAATGTCGGATAGGGATTTGAGGTAAACAATACTCTAGGAAGAGTACTCTGAAAGAAGCTTAATGGTAGCAGCCATTTTTTAACATTGATGTCAAAAAGTAAACACTAGTGGGCTTATTTCCTTTATTATGTTAATGTGTATCATGGGATAATATACATTGAGCTTGGACTACGTATTTAACACAATCTTGGTTATGGTATTTTACCAACCAATATAATTAGCATACATTTAAGAATAATGTATTTTTTATTGCTATGTAAAATTCTTTCATGTGACTTAATCTATAGAACTATTCATGGTTCCTAGCTTTATTTTGATTCTCATGTTTGCCCAGCCAATAATTGTGTCATAATGAAGAGTAGTCACTATGTTTCATAACGCTTGGGGAAGAAAAAATAGACTTGTTATCAAAATAAATGCGATTTAATTTGAGGTCCAGCATTAATTAAGTAGTTAAGGCTATTGCTATGAACCAAGGAAACAATATGAACTTTCTTTTACGTTGCATTTTCCCAAAAATACTTTTTTATAATTTTAAGCAAAATTATTCCTTTATATAGAGCTCTGGAAAGGAGTGGCATAAATCACTGTTATTTTTCCTGACTTTCATTTCTTTTCCCTTTTACTTTCTTTAACATTGAAGAAAGGCTTTCATATTCTACTGTATTAATTTGACCTCATTTACCCAAAATTTATAGCTTAATCAGAGGTTTCTACTGGGGAGACTGTGGGGATTGAATGTTGTTCCTTTAAAATATTAATAGTACTAATATAATTGTCTTACTATTGCACGAATTGAAACAACAACAAAAGCCCTTTCATCGTCTTATGATTTTAAAAATCGTAAGATGGGAAGATCCTGGCATTTACAAGATCTTAAATTAATTCTATTATTATTTCTTAAGTATTAAATATCTTTTCTGGTTTTAAGAAAAAATCCCTATTTTTAAAAGATGTAAAATCTTGATGAAATTAATTCTTTAAAATATCAAGCTTGCTGAGTATCTTTAACCTTTCAAACCTTTATTTTGATTCTCATGTTTGCCCAGCCAATAATTGTGTCATAATTATTGAAGAGTAGTCATGATTCTTTAACCTTTCAACATCTTATATTCTTTTGTGTACATGAGGTACTCTACTTTTATTTTTAGTAAGCTGTAAGTAAGTATACATCTTAAAGACATCTAGAAGTAAAACCAAGAGTTTATTTGCTGGCCGCGTGTGGTAGCTCACACCTATAATCCCAGCACTTTGGGAAGCCACGATGGATGGATCGCTTGAACCTGGGAGTTTGAGACAAACCTGGGCAACACAGAGAGATCCTGGCTCTTCAGAAAATTCAAAAATTACCCAAGTTGGTGGTGCACACCTGTAGTCCCAGCTACTCAGGAGGCTGATGGGGAAGAATCCCTGAGCCTGGGGAGTACAAGGCTGCAGTGAGCAGTGATCACACCACTGTACTCCAGCCTGGGTGGCAGTGAGACCCCGTCTCAAAAAAAGAAGAGTTTATTTTGCTTAGTGGCTTAGAAAGTGTGTTGGTAATTTTTCTAAGTTAGGATGAAAGGGGAGAGGAAGTAGTAAACAAGGCCATTTTAGTAGTTTTTTGTTTGTTTTCATTACAAAAATAAGATGATTGCTTCCTTACCCTATTATCTGTAATACGTTGTAGTGGACTATTGGGAAAAGATATTTCAATTTTAATTGGGAACTATTAGTGTGAAGTCTATGTTGCTTTTGGAATTAGATAAAATTACTAATGGATTACTAAATTTAAAAGTAAGTTAAAAGCCAGCTTTCAAAGAATATGTCAGAATACTCTGTTGTGGTTGGTTGGTTGTTTTAGCTTTTTATTTATTTATTGTTTGGTGGGAGCACGGCTATAAACATTCACACTTTTAAGTTAAAATACAGCTAGACCTTCCATTTATCAAGTAAGAGACATCAAAATACCTTATACAAAGGTATCTTGTGAAAATGTTTTGAGATCATGTCTCACTAAACTCAAGTTTAGAATAATCGAGAAATTTTGCTGCTGTATGCATGTATATATATATGTATAGGTCAAAATTATTTCTCTTAAAGCACATAGAATAAAAGTTTGATTTTTAAAAGCTTTAAATTTGTTAATAAGTTTAAGTTAGTTAATGTTACATCTTACTTCCCACAACTATCCTTCACAATGACCAAACTTTACCAGAGCAAACCTAAATGTGAATCTAGCGAATTTACATGATAGAGCCTTCTTACCTTTTTGTAAAAGAAGTTTGAGAAGATATTTGGTTGATAAAAATGTTTTTAATCTGTCCCCATTATGTCTTAATGTTCAGATTTTCTAAACATTAGAATTTTAATACACATAAGATTTTTTAGGCTATGTGGTCTCTCACGCCTGTAATCTCAACACTTTGTGAGGCCAAGGCTGGAGACTAGTTTGTGCCCAGGATTTCAAAACCAGCCTGAGTAATATAATGAAACCCTGTCTCTACAAAGAACGAAAGAATTTAAAAAGAAAAAGAATTAGCTAGTCATGGTTACATGTTCCTATAATCCCAGCTATTTCAGAGGCTGAGATGGGAGGACCGCTTGAGCCTGGGAGGTTGAAGCTGCAGTGAACCATGATCGCACCACTGCACTCCAGTCTGAGCAACACGACGACACCCTGTCCCCCCACCCCCCACAAAAAAAGAGGAATTGCCAAAATGGTAAAGGTAGCCCTTCCTGAGTACCTTTCTGGGCCAGACACCTCTATTTGGTAATCACTTCGTTTAATTGGAAAACTTTTACATGATCTGTTCTCATTGTCCCATAGTGAGTGTTAAAAAAATCTTTCCTTCTCTGTCTGTCCCAGTGGAGGCCTTATATAAATTCCTTATTTGGGGAGACGTAAATGTAACTCAGGAGGTTAGATAAGAAAACTAAATCCTCCCTATGGGAAAGAGGTTAAAGTAAGAAACTTTTTAATAGTGCCTACTCTAGCTTAGACACCATAATGTCTCTTGTATGCTTACATCAATTCATCTCCTTATATGTACACAAAAAGGCTATTGTGTATTTAAATGTTTATTTTTGCATTTAAGGGAAAGTAGGAAAGTAAGGAAGTGTGATCTAAGATGTTCAAATGGATAAAAACATTAGTGTGGCACTATAAAATTAAACATTTAGTCTAATCTTATACCAAAGCAAACCCTTTGTTCTGATCCATTTGTTTGTTTGAGACTGGGCCTCACCTTGTTTCCCTGGGCTGGAGTGCAGTGGCGCGAACACTGCTCACTGCAACCATGACTTCCCATGCTTAATTGATCCTCCTGCCACAGCCCCCCAAGTAGCTGGGACTACAGGTGCCAGCACGCCTTGCTAATTTTTGTATTTTTTGTAGAGATGGAGTTTTGCCGTGTTGTCCAGGCTTGTCTCAAACTCTTGAGCTAAAGTGATCTGCTCACCTTGTCCTCCCAAAGTGCTGGGATTATAGCCATGAGCCACCGCACCCGGACCTGATCCTTTTTGATGGCTATCATGATATATATATATCAGCTTATGTTTATCTTTTCATCTGAAAATTAAAGTTATCCTATGTAGTCTGATATGACTTTAAATGCTATAATGAAGGAAACTGTCTAAATGTAAACTTAAGAAGTCTTATAAATATATAAACTTAAACATTGAAACATTTAAATATACTAGGTATTTTCATTATTTCCTTCCTTAAGAGTTTGAAATGTTCTACATATTGTCATAAAATTGATGTTTAGCCTCACTGTAAATCGCTTAGCATAAGTCTTATGTTGCATATTATTCTAGGTGCACGTGTGTTACCAGATTTCAAACTGTTTAAAACATAATAGTTATGCTTTTTTTGCAAGGCAAAAAATAAACACTATCAAAGGAACTTTTTTTTTGTTTTGAGACAGAGTCTTGCTCTGTGGCCCAGGCTGGAGTGCAGTGGCATGATTTCAGCTCACTGCAACCTATGCCTCCCGGGTTCAAGCGATTGTCCTGCCTCAGCCCTCCTGAGTAGCTGGGATTATAGGAGCGGGCCACCACATCTGGCTAATGGGGTTTTGCCATGTTGGCCAGGATGGTCTTGAACTCCTGAGCTTATGTGAACTGCCTGCCTTGGCCTCCCAAAGGGCTAGGATTTCAGGTGTGAGCCACCGTACCCAGCCTATCAAAGGAACTTTTGTTACTAAGTTTTTCTACATGACAAATGTGACTACAAAACTTTTTTGTGGAAAGTTCTTTATTGGTGTTCTAAATGTTTCTTTCAGATTTGTATACAAAAACCAAACAATTAACATTGACTCCAGTTGTCCAACAACTTAGAGTATTTTTTATTTTCTGGAGTCTTACTCTGTCGCCCAGGCTGGAGTGCAGTGGTGCGATCTCAGCTCACTGCAGCCTCCCTCTCCTGGGTTCAAGCAATTCTCCCGCCTCAGCCTCCCAAGTAGCTGGGACTACAGGCGCCCACCACCATGCCTGGCTAATTTTTTTTTGTATTAAAATTTTAGTGGAGACTGGATTTCACTATATTGGCCGGGCTGGTCTCGAACTCCTGACCTCATGATCCACCCGTCTTGGCCTCCCAAAGTGCTGGGATTACAGGCGTGAGCCACCGCACCTGGCCTAACTTTGAGTATTTTTTAAATTATACTTTAAATACGTTTCTATTCTTTGATATTCAGTTTTTAAATTTTTAAGTGAATTTGTGTTTGAGATATTAATTAAAATGGTACTAGTTTTACAAATGGAGTGAACAGCAAAGTATTAGTACTCAAATGTCTTAGTGTAGTTCTAAGTTCTTTAATTTTTTTTTTTTTTTTTTTTTTGAGACAGAGTTCCGCTCTTGTTGCCCAGACTGGAGTGCAATGGTGCAATCTTGGCTCACTGCAACCTCCACCTCCCTGTTTCAAGCAATTCTCCTGCCTCAGCCTCCTATGTAGCTGGGATTACAGGCATGCACCACCATGCCCATCTACTTTTGTATTTTTAGTAGAGACGGGGTTTCTCCATGTTGGTCAGGCTGGTCTCAAACTCCCGACTTCAGGTGATCCGCCTGCCTCGACCTCCCAAAGTACTGGGATTACAGGTGTGTGCCACTGCGCCTAGCCTTAAAATTAATTTTTAAATTGATTTTTAATGATTCACCATTTGAATTATATATTTCATGATTATATTACCATAAATCAGATTTTTTTTTTTTTTCTGAGACAGAGTCTCACTCTATTGCCCAGGCTGGAGTGTAGTGGTGTGATCTCAACTGACAGCAACCTCGCCTCCCAGGTTTAAAAAATTCTCGTGTCTCAGGTTGGGCACGGTGACTCACGCCTATAATCCCACCACTTTGGGAAGTCCAGGCAGGTGAATCACGAGGTTAGGAGTTCAAGACCAGCCTGGCCAAGATAGTGAAACCCCGTCTCTACTAAAAATACAAAAAACTAGTTGGGTCTAGTGGCAGGCGCCTGTAATCCCAGCTACTCTGGAGGCTGAGGCAGAAGAATCACTTGAACCCAGGAGGCAGAGTTTGCAGTGAGCCGAGATCGTGCCAATGCTCTCCAGCCTGGGCGACAGAGTGAGACTCTGTCTCAAAAATAAATAAATAAATAAATAATTCCCGTTTCTCAGCCTTCTAAGTAGCTGGGATTATAGGCATGTGCCACCACATGCGGCAGATTTTTTTGTATTTTTAGTACAGACAGGGTTTTACTATGTTGTCCAGGCTGGTTTTGAACCCCTGACCTCAAGTGATCTGCCCACGTCAGCCTCCCAGAGTGCTAGGATTACAGGCCTGAGCCACTGTGCCCGGCCTAATTCAGATATGTAAAAGAACACTGGTCTAGTAATACTGAAAATGTATTTTGTAATGATGATCTTTTTTTGTTTGAAATGGCAAATACGTTCCTTTTAAATTGTAAATATATTTAGAGCATGTCCAGACTTTGTGTATATTATTCATAATAAAGAAGAAATAGCATTCATTATCAATTCTTTACTTAAAATCTTACTAAATTTGAAGATAAATATTAATGTGGCATTTCTATAATCTTATCTATGTTTACTACTTCCGTAGTAAAGTTACCGTGCACATTTAAGTCTTGAGTTAACAAGTGCTAAATATAACATTATTGGAGTGCTTAACCACAGTTATGTTGAATGCTGTATGGTTCTATCATAGAAGAAAGGAGGATAGTACAGTATATTATGGAAGTAACTGTAGGGCAGGCATGGTGGCTCTCGCCTGTAATCCCAGCACTTTTGGAGCCCAAGGCAGGTGGATCAGATGACGTCAGGAGTTCGAGACCAGCCTGACCAACATGGTAAAACCCCATCTCTACTAAAAATACAAAAATTAGCCGGGCGTGGTGGCAGGCACCTGTAATCCCAGCTACTCAGGAGGCTGAGGCAGGAGAATCACTTGAACCCAGGATGGGGAGGTTGCAGTGAGCCGAGCAGAGATCGTGCCACTGCATCCCAGTGTGGGTGACAGAGCGAGACTCCCATCTCAAAAAAAAAAGAAAAGAAAGTAATTGTAATGTGTAGTGTGTAATTACATATAATATGTAATTATTTTATAATAGCACCTTGAGCAAAGTATTGCAAAGGCAATTAAAATGTTGTTCACAACTGCAGTTTTAAAGTTACTGAAGTGCCTTTCCTTCATAAAGCCTAACTTTTATGTTAAAGATAATGGAAAAGGTAAATTAATTTTCTTCTGGTTTTGTTTCATTTCCAGGTGGAGGTTTAGCCATTGGAACAGTTCTTCTAATTGGTTAGTACAAAATACATGCTTTGCTCTCCTCTATCATTGTTTTCTGTTGTGCATAATCATTTTATCCAATTCCCATTCCAAAATTATTTAAATCACTAACACGACAGAACTTAAGATAAATTAGAGAGGAATTGACTTAAGTTCTATTTTAAATTCTAATGTTGATCTGAAATTGAAATAAATTAGGCAAATATATCTGAACATGTAGCTCTTATAACTTAAAAATGTTTACAGTGCATTGTGCTCCATTTTTTAAAAAAGACTAAAATTAATGTGAATTGATTTTTTTGGAGAATCTCAGTATTTAAAGTGGGATTATTACAGGGATCAGTTTGGGAAATTGAAATACTAAGTCCATCGTATATATCACATCATTTTGTCATTATCTTTTTATTGAAACACAAGTAACGATTTAGTAAATCATATTTTAGTTCATCTTTAAAGTGACAAGAGTCCTTATTTAAGTGTATAACCATAATTTCCTTCTTTCTTTTTTAGTGTATATAGGTCACAGAATCTTGGAATTGAAATAAAGCTTGTCAGTCATATAATCAAAGCAGCCATATTAATATTTAATTCATGTATCTGTAACATATCTGTTGTTCCTATTTTTGTCCTCTGATATAATACAGAATGAATTTACATAGTTTTTCACATGACACCCTTAAAATATTTGAAAATACTTATTTTTTATCTCAAATATTCTCCAAACTAAATAGACATCATTCCTTAACCTGGTTTTATATGTTAGGGTTTTCACACACCTCACTGTTCTGATCGTTCTTTTTATGCACTTTCTAGTCTGGCATTCATTGTCTCTTGAACCATGCCCCGACCTAAATATAACATTCCAAATGTAATATGACCTGAACTCACCATACTGGGACTATAAAATAAGCATGTTAATCTAGACAAAGTTATTAGTGCCAGGCACCAAAACATGACTTTATATTTATTGACCCCTAAGGTAACAAAAAAGTAAGTATTTTGGCAGAAATTGCCCCAAGAGTGAGTAAAATACAAAGTGGTGATGCTTAAAATTTGGCATGTATGTAAGAATTTGTCTAGTAAAGGAAAACGTTATCTAGAACATTTTATTCCTCATCTATGCTGGATAATTGAAGAGTAATAATAGTAGTGAGAGCTGCCTTTTGTTTAACTCTTACTGTTGGTCATGTATTGTGCAAAATGCATTATGTGTTTTTCTTTTTTTTTTTTTTTTTTTTTTTTTTACTTAATACAACAACCTCATAAGATGCTAAATATACTTCATGTTTTCTCCCTTTTATACATGAGGAAATGAGGCTCATAGGGATGGGGTAGTTTTCCCAGTATTCTGTAGTTAATCTAAGAACCAGGACTTGAATTCTGTGTGACTCCAAAACCCATCTTTTTTGTAACTATGCTCTAAAGTTTTTCACATGTTTTGTTTAATAGCGATAAACAATAAAATAGGAATTGCATCCCTTTTTAGATTATTACAGTTTCAAGTAGTAAAGTAAAACTCACATTTATGGAGATTTTTTCTTTTGATGAATTTTCAAATTTCTCAACATGCAGGAATCCTTTATAAATTAATGCACAATAAGGATCAAAGTTGCAGCACTATAAAAATCCTTATTTCACATGATCGGCATTTCTCCATTCCAGTCAAAAAATTTTGTCTTTAAAATAGAAATCAATATATAAGGAGTGCTAAAAACATCTTCAGGTGTACAATATTTGTTAGATCGGTTTATATAGTTGTAGCATATTGCTATTAAAAATGTAATATATTAATTTTCTGAAAGTATACCATTTAATCGTTTTGGCCCTGTGTTCTCTCACCTCAGCCATTAATTTCCTTGTTGGCTCTTGACTGTGAAGTATCTGCCAACTTCTCACCAGTCATTTACTTTCATCAATACAATATAATCTTCTGGAAATTTACCTAGAATTTAGTGCCTGAGTATCCAGACAGTAGACAATTTTTAATAAAAGCTAAGTAAAATATGTCTTATGAGATACTTATGTCACCCATGAGTCATTAAAGTAGTTTAAGGACTTTGAAGACAGAATTATTCCTAACACTACATGTAACAGAAAAAAATAACCTGTGATCAAGAAATTCTAGAAATGATTATCTCAGTTACATTTTTAAGAATGTATCTTACGGTAAATAAAGAATGTCTGAAGGTGTTTATTGAGAAAATTATCTACATGTTTGGTATAAATACATAAAATACAAAAACGGTGTGTAAAGAAAATTAAGTTGCTTTTTCAAAACCTCAGCCTCCGTCCCTTGAAATTATAGTGTCCTGGGTATTCCACCCAAATATTTCTATGTAAGTAATATACATGGGAGCATTTCACACTTTGCTTTATCTACTTAATACGTCTTAAACCTCAATTTATGTACATTCATATAGATGTACTACTTCATTCTTGTTAACAACTGCATAGGATTTTATTGTATAGATGTGCCATAATTTTTTGTAGTTCTCTATTGAAAAATTTAAATTAATTCCATCTTTTTCTATTATTAACAATGCTATTGTGCATAATCTTGTGTGTAACCTTTGCACACATATGTAAATATTTGTAGAAAAAGCTCTATAGACTTGCTTCATTGCGGCATGTTAAATTTTGTTAGCTATTATTAGATTGCTCTCCCAAAAGGTTATACTGTCATATGCTTCAGCCAACAATTATATCGGTTTACCCTAATCCCACCCTTGACAACACTTGTATATTATCAAATGTTTTAATATTTACCACTCCAATTACATTAGATTAGCAGATGAAGTTCTCCACTTTTCTTTTTTTTTTAGAGATGAGTCTTGCTCTGTTTCCCAGGGTGGACTGCAACGGCATGATCGTAGCTCACTGCAGCCTCCAGCTCCTGGGCTTATGTAGTCCTCTCTTCTCAGCCTCCTGAGTAGCTGGGACAGCATTCACAACACCATGCCCTGCTAATTTTTTATTTTTATTTTTATTTTTTGGTAGAGGTAGGGCCTTGCTATATTGCCCAGGCTGTCATTAAACTTCAGGCCTCAAGCAGTCCTCCTGCCTCTGCCCCCCAAAGTGCTGGGATTATTGGTGTGAGCCACTGCATCTGGCCCCAGTTCTCCACTTTTCTTCATTCCCAAGTCTATGTGACTTGTACAATGAATTAAATCCGCTTGAAGATATGGAAGCATAGTTTCAAAATATAAAAATACGAGGATTTTAGTTCAGTGTTTAGCAGCCTAGGGTGTTACTATATTGCTCATCACTGAAAGACTTTTTTAATTCCAGAAGTAAAAGAAAATTAAAACATGAAGATTATTGGCATTAATAATATTTTACTATAGATTTCTAACTTTTTAACCATTTTCTCATGAAATAGTTTATTCATTTACCAAGGCAGTTTTATGTAGAAGCATGTACCTGTGCAAGAGTGTGGGCTTTCAGAGTACTGTATTTACAGCTTCAGTAGCAATTTAACTATGGAAACGAGAGCTAATGGGCACTGCCAGAAAAACCTAAAATAAGTCCACTTTAGACCTTCTGAATACAGCAAAATAAATATATATGAACAGATTAAAGGAAATTCTCTGAGGAGTAAATTGAAGAACTAAGGGACTCCACTGTGTACTTCAAAAATGTAAGATGGTGGTCAATTAATAAAATGAAAATCAAAGATAGATTTTTCTTTTTTTTTTTTTTTTTTTTTTTTTTTTTGAGACAGAGTCTTGCTCTGTCGCCCAGGCTGGAGCGCAGTGGTCGGATCTCGGCTCACTGCAAGCTCCGCCTCCCGGGTTTACGCCATTCTCCTGCCTCAGCCTCCCGAGTAGCTGGGACTACAGGCGCCCGCCACCTCGCCCGGCTAGTTTTTTGTATTTTTTTAGTAGAGACGGGTTTTCACTGTGTTAGCCAGGATGGTCTCAATCTCCTGACCTCGTGATCCGCCCGTCTCGGCCTCCCAAAGTGCTGGGATTACAGGCTTGAGCCACCGCGCCCGGCCAGATTTTTCATAAAATATTTAATACTTAAGTACTGGAATAGGCTTTGAGATGTTTTATCTATATTACTTTCTGACAGTCTGTTACATGGGTAAATGTGGAACAGCTTAAAAGTTTCAAAAGTTAATTGATAGCGTAAATATTTAGAGTTTACACAGTCTCTTTAAAGAATATTTGTAAAGATATTGAGCATCAAAAAGGTTCAATAGAAGTTGTCACCTATTAAAATTATAGGTGACATTTATCAATGTATTATTTTTAAAATAATCTTTTACATTAATTACATAATTTTAGTTCTAGACCTGGAAGATAAATGATACACTTTTGGACAATTAAACCTATTATCAGTGTACTTTTGTATTAATTTTTTCTGTGTAACAATATTAACACAAATTTTACAGTTTATAAAAACACAGATTTATTTATGTCATAGTTTCTATAAGTCAGGAATCTAGGCACACTTCCACAGAGTCCTCAGCAAGCCTGCAATATAGGTGTCAGCCAGGGCTGAGTTCTCATCTGAAGGCTTGACAAGGGAACTATCTGCTTTCAAGCTCATGTGGTTGTTCGCAACATTCAGCTCCTTGCTGATTGGCAGCCAGAGGCTGCCCTCTCCATAGGGCATCTCACAAGATGGTGTCTTATTCCTTCAAAACTAAGAAGAGAGAATGTCCCTCAGCAAAATGTTATAGGTTTTTGTAACAGAAATGACATCCTTTGCCATAATCTCTTCATTAGAAGCAAATTCCACATTCTGCTGCAGTCAAGGGGAAGAGATACAAAAAGGCATGAATACCAGGAGACAGGAATCATAGGGGCCACCTTAGAATGTGTTCACCACACTTTTCATAATTTTAATTCATATTATTTCCTGTAATAGCAAAAACTAAGCAGTCTCAATAGTCCTCTCACAGGATATTACAGTATTTCTTGTCAGTCATCTAAAACCTTTCTGAATTTGCTGAACTATATTTTTCTTTTACATCATGCAATAAATTCTGAGCTAACCAGCCAGAGCAATATGGCAAAACCCTGTTTCTACAAAAAAATATAAATATTTACTGGGTGTGGTGGCATGTACCTGTAGTCCCAGCTACTCAGGAGGCTGAGGTGGGAGGAGTGATTGAGCAAGGGAGGTTGAAGCTGCAGTGATCATGCCACTGGACTCCAGCCTGGGTGATGGAGCAAAATCCTGTCTCAAAAAGAAAATAAAAATTCTGAGCTTTTTTCTATGCAGGAATTGGCAAACTACAGCCTGCTAGCTGGTCACCTAGTTTTGTAAATAAAATTATATTAGAATATGGCCATACTTATTCATGTGCACATTGTCTCCAGCTTCTTTTGTGCCACAAGGACAGAATTGATTAGTTGTAACAGAAACTGTATGAATCACAAGTCCTAAAATACTTGCTTTCTGATTCCTTAAGAAAAATTTTGCTGATCGCTGTTTTGTGTTACTATATTTGATATTCTACTAAACTTACTTTAGAGGACTGAAATAGGACAACTGATATCAGTCCTTTAGTAGAACCACCTGACCTTTAGTCCTGAAGCATTTAAGCTCTTACAATGTGTTCAGCACTCTTAGGCAAGATCAATCTCTAGATGTTGGTTGCATATGGAATAACCAGGAACAGTACATATATAACATGCAGATATAAGAAGTATGAAAAAGACTTAAATTGAATCAAAGTATGGGTAGAAAGGTGTGATGAAGAGAAAAAATTGCTCATATGGAAAACTGTTAATCAGTACACAATAGAGGCTATCAACAGAGCATGCTTATGTAATAACTAGGTCCTTCTAAAGTAGAGACCGTACATATTTAGGACTAGTGAGAAGGTAAGTTTGGCCTTCTTCCCCTGGATCTCTTGCTTCAACTACCTACTTGTAGAATTCACACTGTAAGACTTAAGGACCCTTATACCAGTTCCCAGAACAATAGTGTGTAAAGACCAGGCTATATACCTGTTACCCACTCCTAGGAATTTTGTTTGTTTAACTTTATGGCCAGCCAAATCTATCATGCTTCACCTCCTCGTTATCTTTGGTCATTATCTAAAACCAAATTAAGACCAAATCTAATTAAGCTGTTCCAGTGGTCTTATCTTTTATGTCTATACTACTCCGTATTTTTCTCTTTAAACTCGGTTTCCTATTTCCTTCTTTTCCTGACCTTTTCAGTTTGCCCTCTATAACACCTGTTTCATGTAAAATAAACTCTGATATCCTAAAATCTTATCCTTAAATATTTTATTGAAACATTTAACATTTATTGAGGATTTACTGTGTGCTGGGCAACATGCTAAGCCGTTGACATGTATTGTATCACGTAATTTCACAACAATGAGAGGAAGTGTCTTTATAGGTAATGAAATTGAAGCTTTGAGAGAAGCCAGGTAACTTGCCCAAGATCACATATATAGCAGCTAAGATTCACAATGAAATTTCTCATGTTATACTAAAACATGATAACTTACCTTAAAAATCCCTTCTGGGGATGTTCCACCTTCTATATCATGTCATTGCTGCCATATATTGACTTCTTAGTTGTTTTTATTATTTATTAGAGGCTATCACGATCTCTAACGTCAAGTAGGCTTTCAACACTGGCCAGAAAACTTTTGTATAAATCTGGTCACCTCTTTTTTATTTTCAGTAATCTCAGTGGCCTTTTAAACCTTCAGACATCTAACATAGTCTTCAAAAATCTAACATAGTTCTCCTTGAAGAGGTCCTTTACATCCCTAAACCACTGCTCAGTGAAATAAAAGAGGACATAAACAAATGGAAGAACATACCATGCTCATGGATAGGAATAATCAATATCGTGAAAATGGCCATACTGCCCAAGGTAATTTATAGATTCAGGGCCATCCCCATCAAGCTACCAATGAGTTTTTTCACAGAATTGGAAAAAACTGCTTTAAAGTTCATATGGAACCAAAAAAGAGCCCTCATCTCCAAGACAATCCTAAGTCAAAAGAACAAAGCTGCAGGCATCACGCTACCTGACTTCAAACTATACTGCAAGGCTACAGTAACCAAAACAGCATGGTACTGGTACCAAAACAGAGATATAGACCAATGGAACAGAACAGAGTCCTTAGAAATAATACCACACATCTACAGCCATCTGATCTTTGATAAACCTGAGAAAAACAAGAAATGGGGAAAGGATCCCCTATTTAATAAATGGTGCTGGGAAAATTGGCTAGCCATAGATAGAAAGCTGAAACTGGATCCTTTCCTTACTCCTTATACGAAAATTAATTCAAGATGGATTAGAGACTTAAATGTTAGACCTAATACCATAAAAATCCTAGAAGAAAACCTAGGTAATACCATTCAGGACATAGGCATGGGCAAGGACTTCATGTCTAAAACACCAAAAGCAACAGCAACAAAAGCCAAAATTGACAAATGGGATCTAATTAAACTAAAGAGCTTCTGTACAGCAAAAGAAACTACCATCAGAGTGAACAGGCAACCTACAGAATGGGAGAAAATTTTTGCAATCTACTTATCAGACAAAGGGCTAATATCCAGGACCTACAAAGAACTCAAACAAATTTACAAGAAAAAACAACCCCATCAAAAAGTGGGCAAAGGATATGAACAGGCATTTCTCAAAAGAGGACATTCATACAGCCAACAGACACATGAAAAAATGCTCATCATCACTGGCCATCAGAGAAATGCAAATCAAAACCACAGTGAGATACCATCTCACACCAGTTAGAATGGCGATCATTAAAAAGTCAGGAAACAACAGGTGCTGGAGAGGATGTGGAGAAATAGGAACACTTTTACACTGTTGGTGGGACTGTAAACTAGTTCAACCATTATGGAAAACAGTATGGCGATTCCTCAAGGATCTAGAACTAGAAGTACCATATGACCCAGCCATCCCATTACTGGGTATATTCCCAAAGGATTATAAATCATGCTGCTATAAAGACACATGCACACGTCTGTTTATTGCAGCACCATTCACAATAGCAAAGACTTGAAATCAACCCAAATGTCCATTAGTGACAGACTGGATTAAGAAAATGTGGCACATATACACCATGGAATACTATGCAGCCATAAAAAAGGATGAGTTCATGTCCTTTGTAGGGACATGGATGCAGCTGGAAACCATCATTCTCAGCAAACTGTCGCAAGAACAGAAAACCAAACACCGCATGTTCTCACTCATATGTGGGAACTGAACAATAAGATCACTTGGACTCGGGAAGGGGAACATCACACACCGGGGCCTATAATGAGGAGTGGGGAGGGGGGAGGGATTGCATTGGGAGTTATACCTGATGTAAATGACAAGCTGATGGGTGCTGACGAGTTGATGGGTGCAGCACACCAACATGGCACAAGTATACATGTGTAACAAACGTGCACGTTACGCACATGTACCCTAGAACTTAAAGTATAATTAAAAAAAAAAAAATCTAACATAGTATACTACTGTGATGACATCAAACAAAATGTCTTCAAATATCTAACATAGTATACTACTTTATCTTAATCCTCTGGAATAACTTGCAGTTATATCACACAGAAAAAAAATAGAGTTTTATCAGATGAGAACTCACCCAAGTTCCTAAAATCAATCCTCAAAACTTACCTCTATTCACAAATGCAAAGATATACTGTACCTTCTACTATTTGAGAATCATCTTTCATCTGCACTTTAAATTTCATCTCATTCTAACTTTCTAAGGACCTAGCAATATCGATTTCCCTTCTCTCCTTTTCTTTAATCTCTTCCACTGTATTAATTTTTTTCAGTGTGTACTTTAACTATACTCAAATGTATTTTTAAGCTTTATTTAAAAACAAGGGGAACAACATCTTCCCTCTTAACCCTACCCCTTTCTCCACTATTGCTTTTTCTCTTCCCTTTCATAGCCAAACCTCTTGTATAGTCTGTACTTACATATTTTGTAGTATTTCAGTCATTCCTCAATCTACTTCAAATACTACCATTTCACTGAAACCACCTTAATGACTTTCTCCCTGCTAAACCTAGAGGATACTTCTCAGCCCTCTCTCTAGACCTTTGCTTATGTTCTTTCTTGCTGCCTTTTATTTTCCTCTTAATTGTTTTTGAGGTCTCCACTTAGCCATCTCTTCCAGAAAGTTTTCTTTAACTGCTGCTTTCCCTTTACCTACACTCAGTATTCCTTCTGTATACTTCTGTAGTAGTCTTTATTTATGTTATCATGGTACTTATTACACATTTTTTTAATCAGGTAATCATGAAATTGCCTGATCACGATTACTTATTTAATAGACTGAAAGCTCTGTAACCATGGGAGCCATGTAGGAGCATAATGAATGAATGAGTGACTCAAAAGCCTGGATAAAGGCAATTAAAGTATATTAGTAAGAAATAGATAGTCATGGAGTGTTTTGAGCAATTAAGAAATATTATGATGGATACACTGCAGAAATAAAGTAAAAATTTGAAGTGATGGAAACTACTCATTGCCCTAATCTAAACATGAGGTAATGTTTGTTACTATACTTTTAAGACTTTTGTCATAAATTTGCTATTTCACTTTTCTACTTCTTTATTTCAGTATGTATATTGAATTTGAAATGTTTAACTGGTTATGCTTAGACTGCACTGATATGAAATACTATTTTTCTACATTTTTCCTCACTTAATAGGTACCTCTTAAGAAAGTCAATTTCTATTTCTGTGCTATGTACGTGTGTAGGTGATGAAGGAGAGACAGAAAATAGGATGATTCCCAGATTTTTATCCTGGGAAAGTTTAGAATTAGGACCATTAAGTGAGTTAGAAAAGGAAAAGAATGAGCAAATATTGAGGTGAGGTAAAGAATTCAGGTTAAACATAATAACTTTTAGGTACTAGTGAAAAACCCAAGTCATTCAACCTAATAGAAAGTTAGATTTTTCTGGCATGAAATTTAGGCTAGAGAAAAAGATTTAAGAGTTTTCAAAGTTATTTAACTGTGTTATTCAGTGTGTGTTTTAGTGTTGTCATAGACAAGTGGCGGATTCCCCAGGTTTATACTTGAGGATCTAGGATGGAACTTTGGGAGATCTCTTAATTCCCTGAAATTACATGAAAATTTGTTTTTGACTGTGTGTGTGTGTGTGTGTGTGTGTGTGTGTGTGTGTGTGTATATTCTTTTTTTTCTTGAGAAGGAGTCTTGCTGCGTTGCCCAGGCTGGAGTGCAGTGGTGTGATCTTGGCTCACTGTAACCTCCGCCTCCCAAGTTCAAGCAATTCTCCTGCCTCAGCCTCTTGAGTACCTGGGACCACAGGTGCACGCCACCACACCCTGCTAATTTTTGTATTTTTGGTAGAGACAGGGTTTCACCATTTTGGCCAGGCTGGTCTCGAACTCCTGACCTCAGATGATCCACCTGCCTCGACCACCCAAAGTGCTGGAATTACAGGTATGAGCCACCATGCCCGGCTTTGACTGTGTTTATTTTTAGAGTAGCATGTATAATGCATCAAATGTTCAGAGTTGGTTTGAGACTCAAAATACTAAGAACAACTAGCGTAAAAAGAAAACTGTTCCAAAATCTAAAGCCTATGCTTATCAGTAAGAAATAGTTAAAGGAAAGTAAGCTCATGAAAAAAAGTTGAGAGCATAGCCTCTGGAATCTGTCTAAATTCAAACCATGGCTCTGCTGTTTACTAGCTATAGGACCTTAGGTAAGTGCTTACCCTCTCTGTGCCTCAGTTTCTTTATCTGTAAGGTAGGGATTAATAGCATTTATCTTAAAATGTTATTGTGAGGGCCAGGTGCGGTGGCTCATGCCTGTAATCCCCACACTTTGGGAGAGTGAGGCTGGCAGATCACCTGAGGTCAGGAGTTTGAGACCAGCCTGGCCAACATGGCGAAACCCCATCTCTACTACAAATACAAAAATTAGCTGGGCATTGTGGCAGGCACCTGTAATCCCAGCTACTCAGAAGGCTGAGGCAGAAGAATCGCTTGAACCCAGGAGGTGGAGGTTGCAATGAGTCAATATTGTGCCACTGCACTCCAGCCTACATGACAGAGTGAGACTCCGTCTGGAAAAAAAAAAAAAAAAAAAGTTATTGTGAGGATTAAATAAACCAATGCATGAGAAGTGCAGTGCCGTGTTTAGTATAGAGTTAGTGCTGTTTGCTATTAGAGTTAGTGCTGTTTGCTTATTGTGAGGATTAAATAAACCAATGCATGAGAAGTGCAGTGCCGTGTTTAGTATAGAGTTAGTGCTGTTTGCTATTAGAGTTAGTGCTGTTTGTTATATTAGCTGTTTGCTATTTTTTAACCATATGTTCAGTACCCTAGAATTGGTGAGTGTAGCCTGCAGTGAGAAAAAGAAGACAAAGTCTTAAGTTTTCACTTTCCCACAATTGGAGTGAGCCACCTCCTTGCAGGCCCAAAGAACTAGCACAGATACTTCCTCGTATCTCCACCACTGTCACTGCCATAACCAGGCAATAAAGTCAAGGACTGGAGAAAGCAGGAGTACATTTATGGTAAAAAGTGAGGCAAGTGAGGGCATACACCTCCAAGGCCATCAGTCGTAGACATTGAAGTTGCTTGCAAGAAGCAGAACTTGACATTCCTGTTTCCCAGCCAATTCCTTGCTAACTTCTAGAACCTCCAAGCTCATCAAAGTGAATAGTGCAGAATGAGAGTTATTAGGACAGCCTGCTTTATATTTGCTGGATTTTGTCAACATTGTCAAACATTAAGACTATTTCCTGTTTCTAATACAGGAAAAGGAGGGAGGCCTGATAGAATAGATTGTGTAAACAAACACAGCTAGAAGAATAATGACAGTAATAGTATTTCCAAAGAGAGACTGAGGATGAATTACTAGCCGCCAAAACACTAGATTCTACCTCTTTGCAGGGTTCTTCAGTGACATATAGGGCCAGTATGAAGTAAGGTACCACCCACAAACCACACTTACCATCTACATGGAAACCACCATAACTTTAGAGGGTATAAGCAGCAGACTTAATACACCAGGTCAGAGTGAGGCTAGGGACATCTCTCTACCTGTGACAGACAGGCAGTTACAAAAACTGATCTCTGCCACTCTTTTGCTCTACTTTCCCGGTGTAGGAGCTAGGACTTGAAGAAAAGACTTGTAGAAAGAGGTGTCTTAGAACTTCCTTTTCTCGCTGCTACCCCCTCCCCTTAACACCGCCCCACTAAGTATTTCAAGCCACAAGCCTTAGTGGAAAATGTTGTATTGACTGTTGACTAAGTTTTTAACTGGACAGTCAAGTTTTAATAACTGAAACTAGTGAGAATCATGGAAGCAGCTCCGGATGTCATTAAAAGATGAGAAAAGAAAGATTTGGCTTGCATAGCTGAAAGTAGTGACTAGCAAAAAGTACATAAAATCATTCCATATGTATATAACAAAAACTTGAGAGCTCTATATAAACCATTTACATACACAAAGAATGGCTAAAGAGACAGGAGCAAAGTTATAAAAACTGGGAAAATGTGGGAAGGGAGTATACAGTAGTTTCATGAAAAAAATTGTCAATGGTAATAGTTGTCATAGATAAGTAAGGTAAGGATTTGCAAATATCCAACAAATTACACAATTATAAAATAATTGGTGTTGGAGAGCAGTCTTGGTAGAGTGATGATACAGCTCATTTGGACTTTTGTATTAAGAAAAAAAATGATATTCCTGTTGTTTCTGTCCACTAGGCTTTGTTCCACTCTTTGGAGCCATAATGTACAAATGATATTCCTTTTCCATTTTATAGTCCAACAGATATTTGAAGACAGCTACCTTATGTCTCTTGGGTCTGTTTCTTTAAGCTAAATATTTCCATTTCTCGTGTCACATACTTTCAGCTCCCTTCACCATCACTATTTTTGAAGATGCTTTAGTTTGTGTAAGTCCCCAAACTGAATATATTATCATCAGGTGGGTTGACTACTGTGGAATAGAACAGGACAAGTATGTCTCTGAACCTAGAAATTAGACCGTTAATTCAGGCCAAAATTACATTTGCTTTTTGGCAGTTCTGTCACATCATTATCATTTTTACTTGCCCAGTGTTAGGGGAATTCACTAAATAAATTAATTAAATGCTTATTGTGCAACCTCAAAATTTGTTTCACAAAATTGGTAATTTTCAGCTTGATGAGTTTAGTGTTTTTGCTAATCCCTAAGTAGGTGATCTTCCTATTAGTGTTTCCTGCCTCATAGGATTCTTTGAAAAAATAGAAGTGATAACTATTATAGAATGTATGTCTATATGTGTATACAATGGTATGTTTTCAAACTGTAGTAGATGTGGATGATTTATAAGACAAGATCGATTTTTGTTTGTTGTTTTTTCCCCTAATTAATTCTACAAATATTAAGTATATGTATACTATGTGCCCAGCACTAGAAATATGATAATAGGATGCATTCTCTGCCATAACAATCTTTTAGCTTTATGGAGGAATTTCAGGAGTGTTTATTAAATACTACTAGGGGTAAAGAGGGTGCTCCAGAGCAGACTGATATCTCACTCAGCCTTGAGTAAAGCTTCTCAATGATGGTGCCACCTAATCTTGGTCTGGAAGGATGTGAGCAAATTAGTTAGCCAAAGTTGTGAAGGAATTTATACAAGGGTCCTGAGGCAAGAAGGCTGGTGCCAACAAGTAGTTTCCTGTCCCTGGGGTTTATGAGATATGGAAGGGGGGAAGTGTTGAGAAAGAAGGCAACACAACATTTAGAGAGGCTTACATGGCTTGCTTTTTGGGTGTTTTTCTCTTGAGAGCAACGAAAAGCCATTTAAGTTTTTGAAACAGGGGAGTGACAAGACTAGATTTGCTCTTTAGAAAAAAATACTCTTGAGTATTGTGGAGAATAGATTGGAGGGAGGAGTAAGGTTAGAAGTACAGGGACCAATTGGGAGGCTGATGGTGAGAGTTAAGGATGCATTGAACTACATTATTGTCAGTAAAGACGGAAGGAAATGGATGGATCTTAAAGATTTAGGAAGTTGAATGATTATTTGTGGGGATATAAAGGAAAGGGAAGAGCTGAGAATGAAAAACATAGTAGCTAACATTTATTGACCACTTAATTATGCACAAGGCACTGATTTAAGTATTTCATCTTTGCCACAGTCTTATGAGATAGGTATAATTTTATTATTCCCTTATTATAGTTGAAGAAACCTGAAGCCCAAAGCAAATGGTTACCAAGTAACTTACCAAATTAGCATGTTACCACCGGAAGACGGGCAGCAAGGAAGAGGAAAAAAATACGGTTTCCCCTTTGGACATGTCGTGAAATTCTGTTGGCACATTAAAGATAAGATAAGATAACATAAAACATGTTTGCTAAGTACTATGTCTAGTTAATAATATGCAAATAAATAGCAATGATGTCAATGCCTGGAGCTTAGCACAGAGAAAGTGGAGCTAGAGACAAAGAAAAGATCACTAAGGATAGTATGGGGAGTAAGAAATAATTGAGAACCCTCACTCATTTAAGAGATAGATAGAAAAAGACAACTGTGATATCTAGTTTGTTTATTATCCTTCATTACTCATAAATCACCCAGTTTTTAAAATTATCTGTGAGTACATATCCCTACTTTAAGTAGTACTGATCTGATACAGTTCATTCTCTCACTTGAGTATTGTAATATGCATCCTTAATTTTATGAATGTTTTAATTCTTCTAATTAAATAGTTTAGGTTTCTTTTTCTCATTACTAAAATTTGTTAAACCACAGTCATGTATATTTTATTTTTATTTTTTAATTTTTATGCTCTCAGGGTGTACAAGTACAGATTTCTTTTTTTTTTTTTTTTTTTTTTGAAATGGAGTTTTGCTCTTGTTGCCCAGGCTGGAATGCAATGGCATGATCTCAGCTCACTGCAACTTCTGCCTTCCGGATTTAAGTAATTCTCCTGCCTCAGCCTCCCAAGTAGCTGGGATTACAGGCTTGTACCACCACGCCTGACTAATTTTCTATTTTTTTTTTTTTTAGTAGAGACAGGGTTTCACCATGTTGGTCAGGCTGGTCTTGAACTCCTGACTTCAGGTGATCCACCCGCCTCGGCCTCTTAAAGTGCTGGGATTATAGGCGTAAGCCACCACGCCTGGCCACAAGTACAGATTTCTTACATGCATGTGTTGCACAGTGGTGAAGTCTGGCTTCTTCATGTACCCATCACCCAAATGGTGAGCATTGTACCCAATAGGTATTTTTTCAACCTTCACCCCCTTACCACTCTTCTACCTTTTATAGTCTCCACTGTCTGTTATTCCACTCTGTATGTCCATGCAGCCTTTGTCATTTATAAGTAAAAACATGTGGTATTTGGTTTTCTGTTTCTGAGTTATTTCATTTAGGATAATGACCTCCAGTTTCATCCGTGTTGCTGCAAAAGACATCTCATTCTATTTTATGGCTGAGTAGTATTGTTAGGGGTGGCGTATATCCCGGTAACTGGTGGCAAATCCGTATGGGTCTGCAGCAACCTCAATTCTTGCCTCCTCAGAAGAAAGAATTCAACTGAGGCGCATAAGGCTGAAAAAGAGACCAAGGCCAGTTTCAGAGCAGGAGTGGAAGTTTATTAAAAAGCTTTAAAGCAGGAAAGTACACTTGGAAGAGACTCAAGCGGGCATCTTGGAGGTCAAGTGCAGGGTTTGACCTTTTGGCTTCAGGTTTTACATTGCTGACATACTTCGGGCATTTTGCGTCCCTCTTCCCGTGATTCTTCCCTTGGCGTGAGCTGCTTGCATGCGAGGTGACCTGCTAGCACTTAGGAGATGAGCATGTGCGGTGTGTTTACTGGAGTTGTAGACATGTTCACCGGAGTTGTAGATATGTTCACCTTAGGCGTTCTTCCCTTTTGTGGTGGACTACCCCGGGAAAGTCATACTCCGTCATTTTTGCCTTTTAATGCGCATGCTTGAGCTCACTCGCCCAATTCCTGAGATCTTATTGGAAGCTGCCAGTTAACAGTTTCATTGGGAAACTGCTGCTCTCTCCCTAGCATCGACTGCGACCAGTTATCATTTTAGAGAGGCAGTGTGACAACTGCTGGACCATCACCTGATGGTCCCTGGACATTCTTGGTGGATTGGGGGAGCCTCTCCTGCCCTGCTCCTGCCTGGTTAACTATCTACTGTTAACAGTATTCTGTGGTATTTATACTACATTTTCTTTATCCAGTCATCTGTTGATGGACACTTGAGGTGATGCCATATCTTTGGTATTGTGAATACTGCTATGATAAACATATGAGTGCAGGTATCTTTTTTATGTAATTATTTCTTTCCCTTTCAGTGTAACCAAGTAGTGGGATTGCTGGATTGAATGGTAGTTCTATTTCTAGTTCTTTGAAAAATCTCCATACTGTTTTCTATATGGATAACAGAATAAATTAGTACAAATTTACTTTGTGCTAATTATAAAATATTTATATTTTATATAAATTTATTCCCACAAACAGTGTATAAGCATTCCTCATTTACATTTTAAAGAGAGAAAAGTGGCATTGTTATACCACTGTTAAATATTTTTACTTATGCAAGTTAAACCCTGCTGTTCAGCTACAACCATGTAGAGCCTGTAGACCAGGTTAAAAGATTTAGTTCTTTTTCTCAAGAGCAATGAGGAACCACTGAAGAGTTTTTATTATTTATTTATTTATTTATTTATTTTTGAGACGGAGTTTCGCTCTGTCGCCCAGGCTGGAGTGCAGTGGCGCGAGCTCGGCTCTCTGCAACCTCCGCCTCCCACATTCACGCCATTCTCCTGCCTCAGCCTCCTGAGTAGCTGGAACTACAGATGCCCGCCATCATTTCCGGCTTTTTTTTTTTTTTTTTTTTTTTTGTATTTTTTAGTAGAGACAGGATTTCACCGTGTTAGTCAGGATGGTCTCGATCTCCTGACCTCATGATCCGCCCACCTCAGCCTCCCAAAGTGCTGGGATTACAGGCCTGAGCCACCGCTCCTGGCCTGAAAAGTTTTAAGTAGGAAAATGAGATGATCAAGTTTGTATTTTGAAAATGTTACTACTAAATTGAAGGAGGAGGATTAGGGTGGATGCAAAGAAACGAGAGAAAATTACAGTCATTTAGGTAAGAGTTTTGTGTTTTTTGTTTGTTTGTTTGTTTTGAGACGGAATCTCGCTCTGTCGCCCAGACTAGAGTGCAGTGGCGTGATCTCGACTCACTGCAACCTCTACCTTCTGGGTTCACACCATTCTCCTGCCTCAGCCCCCCGAGTAGCGGGGACTACAGGCGCCTGCCACCACGCCCAGCTAATTTTTTTGTATTTTTAGTAGAGATGGGGTTTCACCGTGTTAGCCAGGATGGTCTTGATCTCCTGACCTCTGCCTGCCTTGGCCTCCTAAAGTGTTGGGATTACAGGTGTGAGCCACCGTGCCCGGCCAGGTAATAGTTTTTAGTAGTATGACTAGTGGAATGACATTAGCATGGAGGGAAGTAATCACATTCCACAAATACTTCGATACTTTGATAATACATTTCACAGGATTAGAAGGATGGGGAGATAGGTAGATTGGGGGGGGTGTGTGTGAGAGAGAGAGAGACAGAGAGAGCGATATTAGGTATAAATTCTGGCTTTCTGAAAACTGAAAGAGGACCACATTTGGTGGAAAAAAATAATGAGTTACCGAGTTTCATCTTGGGCATGTTGGCCCTGAAGCATCCTTATTCTTCTGTATTTAGTACTAGTAAAACCCTAAAAGCAGCATGAAAAGTCCATGGTAAGGGGGTATAGCTAAGTAAAGTATGTTCATAAATTTTCTAGAATATTATTCAGCCTTAAACACGTTGGGTACAAGACTATAAAGCATGTTAGATTAAGTGAAAAAAGTAGGATACCAAATCCAATAATCACCGAAAACATAGAAAAAGTACTGAACAGAAATAGAGCAAACTTTACACAATGATTATTTGAGGATTGTGGGTGAATTTTTTAAAATTTAAATTTTCCATCTTGTAAAAATACCAATCTTAGAAATTAAAAATTGTAATATCAGGTTTGTTTCGTACATCATTGATTTATAATGGTTTAAATGGTTGCTTCTCTAAACTGACTTAATAGTAATTACTTCAGGTAAAATGAATTCTTTTTTAAACGTGACTTTCTAGTTAGTTCTAAAGTTGAGTGGAGGTGAATTCTTAGTTATACAGCGTAAGCAATTTTTACAGCTGTGTTAATCAGTAGTCAGTGCTGATCATCTCTCCCATAGTTGTCTCTGCTAGCTTTTCCATCTGTCAGCTGTAAGCAATGCAGAAGCATTGAAAACATTTTCCTTCGCCGTAACACGCTAAAATTCTCATAAAATGTCCATAAACATTAAGTACATTTTGTGAGTGATGAATAATGTTAAAGAACTAGCTATGTGTTTTAATATATAAAATTAGACTTTGTGTAAATTGACTATACTTTTAATCATGGATTTTCTCTAAGATAATGTGCTAAGAAGATATCTAAACAATTCAACACCTGATATTTTGGTCGTACTTTAGGGAATTGTTTTAATAAATAAACATTATTTAATTTTAATTTATGTACAATGAAATGCACCCATTTGTTTATTTATTTTATTGAATTATTTTTGAGCCAGGTTCTCGTTCTGTTCCCCAGGCTGGAGTGCAGTGGCACAATCATGGCTCACTGCATCCTTGAGCTCTTGGGGTCAAGGGATCCTCCCGCCTCAGCCTCCCAAGTAGCTAGGACTACCAGTGCATATCACCACACCCAGCTAATTTTTTATTGTTTTTTGTAGAGCTGAGGTATTGCTTTATTGCTCCTGCTTGTCTCAAACTCCTCACCTCAAAGCCATCCTGCCACCTCGGCCTCCCAAAGCATGAGGATTACAGAAGCAATTGACTGTGCCAAGCCCATTTACTTATTTTAGTGACTTTTTACAACTGTATATACTCATGCAGCCACCACCACAATCAAGATATAAAACACTTCTGTCACCATAAAGTGTTTCCTGGTACTCAAGTTTCCTGGCCCCAAGCACCTAACCTCTCCTTTCTGTCACTAGTGATTAAGTTTGCTTTCTATAGAATATCATGTAACTGCAATTTTGCCATACGTACTTTTTTGTATCTGGCTTTTTTCACTTAGCATAATTTTTTTTTGAGATTTATCCATGTTGTTGCATGTATAGTCAGTCCTCTGTATTAGCATGTACCACATCCTTGGATACAGAGGGCAAAATGTAAGGTACTAAGCATCTTTGGATTTTGGTATCCATGGGGTATCCTAGATATCCCATCCTGGATGTCCTTCGTAGCCAATCCCCTGTGGATACCAAGAAACTACTGTAAATTAGTAGTTTATTTCTTTTTATTGCTGAATAGTAATCCATTTATGAATCTATCATTTGTTTTCTCCATTCAGCAAGCAGTTGATGGACATTTTACTTGTTTTCAGTTTTTGGCTATGAAAACAAAAGCTGTCATAAACCTTCTGTATAAATCTATGCAAACATGTATTTTCAACTCTCATGGGTGAATACCCAAGAGTAGAATTGCTGGATCCTATAATAAGTGTATGTTTAACTTTTTTGGAAACTGCCAAACTGTGTTTGTTTTGTTTTGTTCTGATTTGTTTGAGATGGAGTCTTGCTCTGTAACCCAGGCTGGAGTGCAGTGGCGTGATCTCAGCTCACTGCAACCTCCGCTTCCCAGGTTCAAGCGATTCACCTGCCTCGGCCTCCCGAGTACCTGGGATTATAGGCATGCACCACCATGCCCAAGTAATTTTTGTGTTTTTAGTAGAGACGGGGTTTCGCCGTGTTGGCCAGGCTGGTCTCAAACTCCTGACCTCAAGCAATCTGCTTGCCTCAGCCTCCCAAAGCGTGGGGATTACAGACATGAGCCACCACATCTGGCCTGCCGAACTGTTTTCTAATGTAGTTACAATGTTTTGCAATGCCACTAGCAATGTTGGAGCATTTTATTTGCTCCATATACTTGTCAGCTAAACATCTTTTAATATGTTTTTTGGCTATTCATGTATCTTTTTTTGTAAAGGATGTGTTCACATCTTTTGCTTATTTTTATGTTGTCCAGTTTGTGTTCTTATTGCATTATGAAAGTTGCTAAAATATATACTGGATACCAGTCCTCTACTGTAGATATGTATTGCAAATATTTTCTATCTGTAGTTTGCCTTTTTTAAAACTTCCTGTTAGCTGTCTTTTCAAAGGCAAATTGTAAAAATTTTTATGAAGTTTAATTTATTCATTTTTTTTCTCCAGTTCATGCTTTCATGTCCTAAGAAACGTTTGCCTACTCCAAGGTTGTGAAGAAGGCATTTTCTTCTAATAGTTTTAATTATTTCAGCTTTTTAAAGTCTGTGATCCATTTCAAGCTAGTATTTATTACTAGTTCAAGAGATAAGATGGAGGTTTTTGCTGTTTTTTGATTGAGTATCCTATGAGGCAAGATTGAAGTTTTTATTGCTTTTTGTTGTTTAAATATAGATATTCAGTTATTGCAGGACCATTTGTTACAAAAAATTATTTGTCCACCTTTATCAAAAACCAATTGTATGGATTTATTTCTGGACTCTATTCTTTCCCACTGATCTATACTTCTGTCCTTTTGCTAATTCCACATTACCTTGATGGCTGTAGCTTTATAGTAAGTCTTGAAATAAAATAGTAAATCTTCCAACGGAGTTCTTTGTTCAAATTTCTTTGACTGTTGTATTAGTCCCTTCTCGCACTGCTCTAAAGAAATACTTGAGACTGGGTAATTTGTAAGGAAAACAGGTTTAATTGGCTGATGGTTCTGCAGGCTGTGCAGGAATCATGGCTGGGTTAGGAAACTTACAATCATGGCCAAAGGCAAAGGGGAGGCAGGCACATCTCACATGGCAGGAGCAGGAGGAAGAGAAAGAGTAGGGAGGTGCTACACACTTCTAAACAACCAGATCTCATGATAACTCACTATCATGAGAACAGCACCAAAGGGAAATCCACTCCCATGAACCAATCACTTCCCACCAGGTCCCAGCTCCAACACCGGGGACTACAATTTAACATGAGATTTGGGCAGGGACACAGACCCAAACCATATTAACTGTATTCTATGACCTTGGATTTCTTTGTAAGTTTTAGAATTACCTTGTCAATTTCTCCAAAAAGCTTACTGGGATTTTTATTGGGATTCCATTAAATCTACAAATCAATTTGAAGATTTGAGTCTTCTATCCCATGAACATGATATATCTCTCCATTTATTTAGGTCTTCTGTACTCTCAGAATGTTTTGTACTTTTCAATGTAGAACTAATTCTTATACATATTTTGTTGAATTTATCCAAAATATTTAATTGCAAGTGAGATTTCTAAAATTTCAGTTCCTATTATTTGTTACTATTATGTAGAAGTACAATTAATGTATTAGTATAGTATAATTAGTATAGTATTAATATAGTATAATTCTTTAAATACTATAAAGCCAAATCCAGGAATATGATATATATTAGTATATAAAATATATTAATGCAATATAATTATAGAATAATTATAATTCTATATATTATAGTAATGACAATATAATTATAATTATTATATTGCATCTCTATATAATTATATAACTACAATATAATTATATTGTATTATATATTTATATGATTATAATCTATCATGTATAATTACCATAATTTTGTTTTAAATGCCATAAAACCGAAGTCAGTAATATTACATAGCTAAGACCTTCCATACGATATTGATTAGAAGTAGTGAAAGTAAATATACCTCCATTTTTCCCAATCTCAGAAGAAAAGCATTGCATCTTACCATTACATATGATGATATCTATAGGTTTTTTGTAGATCCCATGTGTCAAGTTGAAGATGTAATATTACTGGATTTGGTTTTACAGTATTTAAAACCAAATTGTACTAATTATATGTAATATAAATATATATTCTATTACTGGATTTGGTTTTATGATATTTAAAGAACTATTTTCATATATTTTTGTGAGGTATATTAGTCTGTAGCTTTCTGTTTCTGTGGTATCTTGGTCTAGTTTTGGTATTGGGGTAATACTGGCCTCATAAAATGAGTTTAGAAGTGTTTCATCCTTTCCTCTTTTCTGAAAGAGTACATGTAGGATTGGTATAATGACTTCCTAAAATTTGATAATGATGTGTAGTTTTGTAAAACTCTTTGATTTTGATGTTAGAGTAATAATGGGCCTATAAAGTAGGAATTGTTTCCTTTTCCTTTTTGCTGAGTTTAAGTACTGGTATTTTTTTTTCCTTAAAATGTTTAAATTTACTAGTGAAGTTCCCTATACCTGAAGTCTGTATATATGTGCAGGGGGTAATTTAGTGGATATCAAAGTGATATAGTAGTTGGAGAATGATGTCTGGAGCCAGAAAGTCTGTTAAAAGTACTTAGTTCTCATTGACTCTCTTTACAAGTCTTAGCTTATCTAACTGTGCCTCAGGAATACACAATTATTGTTCCACCTCATATAATTGTTTTAAGGGAAAAAAATATAAAAACATATGAGTGTGCTTGCTATTTGATACCCATTTGATTCTTTTCTTGCTATATGTTTCTAACTGCAACTTTTCCTTTTTTACAGAGGAGGATAAATATAATGTTTACTCACCTTTGCTCTTCAAGTGTTTCCTGGCAGAAGGAATTGTCAATGGGCATACTTTGTTGGTTGCATCTGCTAAAGAGGATCCTGCCAACATTTTACAGGTATAGAATATATGAACTTAATATTGCATTTTGAATGGTAAACAAGATATATGTTTGTATATATACAAACTATATTTAAATGCATTAACGGGATTATACATTTTTTAAAATCTCAGTAAAAAGTATCAAATTTATTTGAACATAGAGTTATATTTTAAAGTAATGTTCTTGAACAATTTTTTAAAACTTCATATGAGAGGTGGGGAAACATTAAGCTAATAAAAACTGACACTAAGTAAAATTACTGGACCAGGCATTCACAAAAGTCATGCTTAATAGCAAAAATTCTAGTTTACACTTCTTATCGAAGAAAGGGGAAAATATCCTTTAATTTTTTTGCTTCTAATTATAACATCTTCATTTTGACTACTACTATGGCAAAGCAAATTTTCCAAAGTCTAAGTTTTCTATACTGCTAACAAAGTATGGGTTAACTGTTGCTCTTAAGAAGCCTTTAAAAGAAACTTGGAATTCAAATTTTCAGCCTGAAACTGTTATATAAAGTATAGGAAATCACTACTCTATGAGTTAAAGCAAATAATGGAATGAAAACAAAAGGCACATCTATATAATCAGCAAATTGGCTGATAAGACATTTTAAATATTTTACATTTCTACTTAGCACAAGCAAAAATAAACTGATTCCAAGGCACTACAATATTTGCCATTTTTACTGCAAGCTTTAGGCAATTTTTTTTTCTTTTAATTTTGAAGAGATGAGGTCTCACTATGTTGCCAGGCTGGTCTTGAATTCCTGGCCTCAAGGGGTTCTCCTACCTGGGCCTCCCAAAGTTCTGGGCTTACAGGTATGAGCCACCACATCCAGCCTAGTGCAAGCTTTAATCATAGTTTCATTCTAAATGTATCTAAGGATATTAAAATGTTCATACATAAAAAAATTATTATATCTGATAGGTAATACTCTACACTGTCATGATAATAAGAGAACTCTGGAAAACATTACATGAAGCAAAACAATTGCAGATTGTTTGGTAATTATATTACCAATATGCCAGAGGTATAAATCAGAAGAGTCAGATACTAGAAGTACACATTGATTAATACTAGTTTTCTTGGAGAATGCTACAAATGATTCTCTTCCATGATAAAATATGTCATTAATGTACCGAATCTTTAAGCCAAAGCACACTTTTTTCCTCAGAGAGGACACTTTTTTAACTTTTAGAATTCTTAGTTTCTTTGTCCATAACAGAATCCTAATTTAAGCCATTATTTGAATAGAGTTAATATCTAAAGTCATTTTTTCATAGGATATTTTAATTTTAGTACATAGTTTGCAAAATGGCAAATTAGTCATTTATAAGGAATTTGTAACATAATAAATACTAATTCATAATACCTGTGAACAAAAGCCAACAAACTTCTTTGCCTTAGTATAAAAGTTACAATAATGCTGAGGTCAAAACTAACATAATTCGTTCATATGATTCAGATTTTGCTTGTTAAATAATACTACTATAAAATCCAAAGCAGAAACCTGTATATAATTGATTTTCCTCTGATTGTAGGGCTTATTTTTTTTTCAATCACTTTTTTAGTTGTTTACTTTTTACGATATTTTTTGGTGTTTTCTTTTGCTCTTTTTCCTGCCTTTTATCATCTTGGCCAACTTCCGGACAGTGCTACACTTGCTAGGAGCAGTGGAGTAAAGGCCAAAACCATTGTTGTAAGTAAGCTATACAGGTTCTTCATGGCATATTCCACAATATACTGAGACTAAGATTTTATATGAAACATCTATATAGCCATTATAGGAAAATTTTGCCAACCAGAAGCAGAAATACCTATATATGCTTTTTAAAATAAAGTGTTTTATTTTTATTTTTTCCTCTTTCAACCCAGGTAGCTGATGTTAAAAATTTTCAGTTTGCTTTAGAGAATACTTTAATTTCAAAACTAATCCCTGACATCTTTCTTAGGGGTGCCTTGAATTTGTACAAGTTAGTATTAAAAATCTCAGTGTACTTTATGTATCCTTCTTTAGATGATGTGAGGGAGTTTGAAGCTGTAAAAGAAATATTACCTTTTCATCAAGCTTTCATAAAATAGCCAGTCATTTATGGAAGTAATTGTGTGTTGCAAAGACTTAGTCATACAACAATTTTATGGTGTAGGAGAATAAAATATAAAACTATAGTTAAAAACAAAACAGACTCTTAAAAAGTACACCATGTCTGACCCGGTTGCATATGTCTGACCAAGACAGATTAATAAAGTCCAGATTTCTCCTCATGCCTGAAACAGCTGGAAAAAAAAAAAAAAGCAGCACAGAATATAAGAAATAACAGTTTTCAAAACACTTGGCATCAGATAATAAAAGTGATTCCTAGATATACAAAACAAAGAAGGCAAACCCTATAACTTCCCTACCTTACTGAGTACAGTGTTTCTGAGCCACAGTGCAAAGAAGAGAAACACAAGATAAGATGACCTTCAGGCGGCACAGCTAGGAACACAACGAGGTCAAGGAAATTCTGTTTATAAATCAGAGTACCTGAATGGGAAGTACCTGAATACATCAAGTGAGTTAGAGATCTGCATAGGGTCTCCCTCTAGTCTTCAGTTGAGTGCTCACCTGTACATGTACATGAGGAAATGGCCTGAGGCTAGAAAAGGAACTACCTGACAATATTAGAAGTAACAATCCCCAGGGCCAACAGTAATTCCTGCTCCCACATGCCAGAGTGAAAAACTTCATGATTCATGAGATGTCAGGTGGGGTATTTAGAAGAGTTTTGCATTGGTAAAGAGCAAAATTATCCCCAGTTTATAAAACACTGCTCTGGTCCTGTCCAATGAGGCTTAAAAACAAGGTCTGAAGTAACCAGCTGTTTTCAAGTAACTTAACTGTGTCCCAGTCCAAAGCTCAAAGTACGGTAATATTAAAGTGTCCAGCACTCAACAGGATAAAATATTCTGTGTCTGGTTTCCAATTAAAACATAGTAGACATGCAAAAAATAAGAAAATATAATTTTAATAAGGAGAAAAGTCAAAGCAAAAAAGAAATGTCATGATAGAATTAGCAGATGAAAACATAAGTTTTATTATAAGTATATTCTAAATATTCAATAAGCTAGAAGGAAGATTAAACATGTTAAATGGAAACATGGAAGATGTAAATATAAACACATGTTAAACTTCTAGAGATGAAAACTACAGTGACTGCAATGAAAAATACAGTTGAGGTGCAAAGTGGATTAGACACTGAAAAAGAAAAGGCTAGTAAATTTGAAGACATGGCATTTAAAATTATACAAGATGAAACCTGCAAAATAGACTGGGGAAAGAAAAGGATGTTTGCATTAGTGAGCTATAAGATAACTTAAGGGTCTCTAACAGATTGGACTCTGTGAAGGGAGAAGGAGTGGTACAGAACAAATATTTGAAGAAATAAGGAATGAAAGCATTCCAGAAATAATGAAAAATATACCACAATTCTAAGGTGTCTGGCAAACGCCAAGTTTTAAAAGTCCTGAAGAAAACAACATCAATGCACATCATAATCAAATTTCTTGAAACAAGTGATAAAGAGAAAATCTTGAAAGTGACCAGAGATAAAAGCACATTACATAGATAGAACCAAAGATAAGAATGACAGCTGACTTTTAGTTTTAGGCAATACAAACCAGAAAACAAGGAGGAAGTCTTTAAAATGCTAAAAAATAAAAATAAAAACATGCTATCAATTCAGAATTCTATACTCAGCAAACATCTTTCATAAACAAAGATTTTGCAATTTTAAAAGGTTGTTTTTTATGAAAGCAAAATAAAGACTTTCTCAAATGCTAAAATCCAAAAGAAGTCACAACCACCAGACTTGCATTGTAAGAAATACTAAATAAAGTTTTTCACAAAAAAAATCAAAATAATACCAAATGAATATTTGGATCTAAACAAAGATATCAGAAGGACTGGAAATAAGTAAATATATAATACTTTTATTTAAGTGAATATAAAATACTTTTTTTCTCATTTTGTAAAGATAAAGTGATTAATGGTGAGAAGGAGAGAATAAAGGAAAAATGCAGAAGTTGGAGCATGATGGATATATTTTTTGTCTTGATTATATTATTGGCTTCCAAAGTATATGTGAAGGGACTTCAAAACGTTTGTGGAAAAATGGAATTAAAACATAAAACCGTAAACATTATTTCAAAACATAAGCTCCATCAAGTTCAAGACACTTTTGTGAGTGAGGATACCAGCCATTTAGTCGATTCTTAAAGAACTGAGGGTCCTGGGAATTTAACCATGTCAGTAGTCTTTTTTACTTTAACTGAAGAAAAATGGTGACATTTACAGATATTTTTTTAAGATTGGGAAATAAAAAGAAGTTGGAAGGAGCCAAATCAGTACTGTAAGATGGACACATAATGATTTCCCATCGAAACTCTTGCAAAAATACCCTTGTTAGATGAGAGGCATAAGCAGGAGCTTGTCGTGGTGGAAAATGACTCACTGGTGAAGATTTCCCAGACATTTTTTCTGCCAAATCTTTGGATATATTTCTCAAAACAGTCATAATAAGCAGATGTTGTTCTTTGGCCCTCCAAAAAGTCAACAAACAAAATGCCTTCAGCATCCCAAAAAGTTGTCATGACCTTTGCTCTTGACTTGTCCCCTTGTGCTTTCACTTCATCACTTCGACCTCTTGCTAGCCATTGCTTTGACTGTGCTTTTTCTTCAGGATCATACTGGTAAAACCATGTTGCATTGCCTGTCATAATTTGTTGAAAATGCTTCAGGATCATGATCGCATTTGTTTAAAATTTCCATTGAAAGCTCTGCTCTTTGCAGCTGATTTTGGCATAACAGTTTTGGCACCCATAGAGTGGAAAGTTTGCTCAACTTTAATTTTTTAGTCAGAATTGTGTCAGCTGAACCAATTGAAACGTCTGTGGTATTGGCTATTGTTCTGCTGTTAATCATTAGTCCTCTTCAATTAGGGCATGAACAAGATGAGTTTTTTCCCTGCAAATTGATGTGGATGGTCTGCAGCTGCAGCCTTCATCTTCAACATCATTTCATCCTTTCTTAAAATTAGTTATCCATTTGTAAAGTGCTGATTTCTTTGGGGCATTGTCCCCATAAACTATTCTCAGAGCATCGATGATTTTACCATTCTTCAACCCAAGCTTTACCATAAATCTGATGTTTTTTCTTACTTCAATTTTAGCAGAATTCACATTCTCTAATGGGTCTCTTTCTAAACTGCTAACTGTTCTTCTTAGTGCCTCAAACTAGATCTTGTTAAGGCAAATTAGTATGAGTTTATTTTGGTGCAAAAAAGTTTTGGAAGTTATGCATAGTTTTTTTCACAATACGCTTTTACCGTAAACTTTTTAAAGACTCCTTGTACCTCTGTAGAATATTACCAAATTATATGCATTAAGTATGGGCAATTTGTTATGTGTCTGTTATACCTGAATAAAGCTATTTCTAAGAAAAATGGAATTTCAGTTAGTAAATTCATGTTCAAGTACAAGTTCTGCTGTTTTTTAAATAATTTCAGCAACATGCTTGTACGTTACATCCTCTTTTATGAAATAAGGGTAACACTTATTGACCTTGTGAAAGTCTTTTCAAAACATATTATCACCCTAATTTTATAAGTAAGAGATATGAGACTAGGTTGACACAGATTTCTAACCTAGTAACAAAAGTAATAATAATCAAACTTCCCTTTACTTTGCAATTCTGATATAAGTAAAATGTGAGATATTTTATTTAGAGGACTCTATGTCACTGTGGTCATCTCTTAGGCCTCATCTAACTTGGCTCATCAACAGCACTTGATATCATTGATCACTCGTTCTTTCCTGATATGCTTTCTTCCTTTCAGGATACTACACTTTCTTGGTGTTCTCCTCTCTCTAACTGGCCACTTTTTCTTATTCTTCTTTGCTATTTCTTACTTATTTACTCAAACTTTTAATAGAGTAAGGACTCAGACCTTAGGACTCCTCTGTTTCTGTTCTCTCACTGATCACGTCTGCCCCAAGGATGTCAATACTATGTATATGCTGATGACTTTCAAATTTATAATCTAGTTGGACCTATCCTGAGCTGCCACTGCGTTCTGTACGTCTAACTCCTACAATTGTATATCCAGCTCCCTGCAGTACATATTAATTTAGTCTGTTGGAGATATCTCAAACATAACATGTTCAAAACCAAACTCCTGAACTGCTCTCCCCAAGCCTGTTCCTTTTTCAGCCTTTCCCATCTCAATTAATGCCAACTCATATCTTCTGTTTGCTCAAGCCTAAACCAAGAATTCATCCTTATCTTTTTCTCCTGTACTCTCCTTCAATTTCTCAGGAAATAGAAATATATTACTTTGAACATAAATTATTTATTGCTTGGCCTCCTTGTTTCTACCTTTGCTTCTCTTCAGTCTGATCTCACCAAAATATTCAGTGAGCCTCTTCAGATGTAAGTCAGATCATGTCACTCATCTAAACTCAAAACTCTCCAGAAGACAAAGGCCACAGTCCTTATAGTGATTTTCAAGGCCCTAGCTAATATTCTGTTACCTCCCCTTTACCTGTCTGACCTCATTACTTAATATCTCCCCCTGATTTTATTCTGTTTATATGAACTACCTTGCTTGCTAGGCATGCTCCAAAATTAGGGCCATTGGATTTGTTGTTCCCTTTGCTAAGAACTTTTTTGCTTCTCTCAGACTTTGCTCAAATGTTGCCATCTCAGCAGGGCCTAACCTAACTACCCTAATAAATGTTACAACTTCCTACTCCCACTCCCCAGGCCTCCTAATCCTGTTAGCTGCCTTATTTTTCTCCACAGCCTTACTGTCACCTGGTATGCTTTATAATTTACTTCTGTATTTGTTTATTGTGTTTCTTCCATACAAGTCTTTTCTGTTTTATTCATTGCTATATTTCTATTGCCTGTTACAGTGGATGACAAATGTATACTTACTATATATGAATAGTCTGAGGAAACATGATACCCAAATATTTGGTCAAATATTATTCTAGGTGTTCCCATGAGGGTGTTTTGAATGGAATTAGCATTTAATTTGGTAGACTGAGTAAAGTAGATTGCCCTCCCTAATTTGGGTGGGCCTCAGCCAGTCAACAGAAGACCTCAATAAAACAAAAACACTGACCATCCCCTGAGTCAGAGAAATTTTCCTGCCTCTTTTTGAACTTGATAATTGGCTTTTTCCTGCCATCTGACTCTTACCGAAACATCAGCTCTTCCTGGGTCTTGAGCCTGCCAGCTTGCAAATTGGAATTACCCCTTGGTTCTCTTGGTTCTCAGACCAATGGACCTTGATTAGAACTACGCTGTTAACTATCCAAGGTCTCCAGCCTGCCAACTTACCCTGCAACTCTTCGGATTTGCCCACATTTATAATGATATGAGACAGTTTCTTACAATAAATCTCTTTGCACACACAAACACACGCGCTCTTGGTTCAGTTTCTTGAGAGAGCCTTAAATAATACAATTTTTAATGCATTAAAGCAGGGGCCCCAAACCCTCAGGCCATGGATCAGTACTGGAACGGGGCCACACAGCAGGAGGTGAGCAGCAGGCAAGTAAACAAAGCTTCATCTGTATTTACCGCTGCTCCTCATTGCTCGTATTACTGCCTGAGTTCTACCTCCTGTCAGATCAGTGGTGGCATCAGATTCTCATAGGAGCATGAACCCTATTGTGAACTGCTCATGCAAAAGATCTAGGTTACGCACTCCAAATGAGAATCTAATGCCTGAAGATCTGTCACTGTCTCCCATCACCCCCGTCTAGCTGCAGGAAAACAAGCTCAGGGCTCCCACTAATTCTACATTATGGTGAGTTACATAATTATTTCATTGTATATTACAGTGTAATAAGGATAGAAATAAAATGCACAATAAATCTAATGCTCTTGAATCATCCAGAAACCATCCCAGTCTGTGGAAAAACTGTCTTCCACAAACCAGTCCCTGGTGCCAAAAAGGTTGGGGACTGCTGCATTAAAGGATTCTCTTACTCTAGAATATCATAGGTTTGGTTTTATTTTAAAGTTGTTATTTTTTCCTCTGGCTTTCTTCCATCTTCCCCAGCTTTACTGAGATGTAATTGACTAATACAAGCTTATATATTTTATATATATGAATTATTTTATATATATATAAAAAATGCATATAACATGATTTGGTATATGTGTACATTGTGAAACGATTACCACAATCAAGTTAATTAACACATCTATCACCGTACATAGTTACGATTTTTGGTGTGGAAGGAACACTTTAGATCTACTGTTTTAGCAAATTGTAAATATACAGTACGATATAATTAACTATAGTCACTATACTGTACATTAGATCCTCAGAACTTACTCATGTGATAGCTGAAAGTTTGTAGTCTTTGACCAACATCTCTTCATTTCTTCTACATTCTAGCCCGTCACAACCACGACTCTTCTGTCTCTAGTTTTGAACTAGGGAATGTATTCTAGTGTCATCATATCCATTATGCTTTATCTTGTGCATTTAGAATGTATTATCAAAGATATTATTATTGCTGACACAAAAATCTAATTGTCTTAAGCATTAGATTAGTTTTTATATAGCATTTCAGATTTGATAGTCAAGTTATATGTTCACCATAAAGTTGAATGTGTGATCTTTAGGAAAAATTAACTTGTTTGCTTTCAATGTCATTATTTCCTTTTAAATAGGGCCACTTACATAGATAAGTACTGAAAGTAGTCAAAGCACGTATATGCTAAATAATCTACAAAGTTAACATTTCCCTAAATTAATACATTTAGTGATTCATTTTTAAATTATTTGAATTTTGATTATGTTTTCATATTTCACACTGCTCTACTCTGAAAATATATCTGGTTTTAATACAGTCATTTCACCTGTTAGTAATACTTCCTAAATTCCTAATATTGTCATTTTATACTTCTTACATATTTGTTATGGAATAAACAGTGTTTGATTTTTGGCACACTTACAATGTTGTACAAGCACTGTGATTAGAAGAATAAAATGGATACTTAAAGTGAGGGGGGCGCCCAAGATGGCCGAATAGGAACAGCTCCAGCCTCCAACACCCAGCGTGAGCGACACAGAAAATGGGTGATTGCTGCATTTTCAACTGAGGTACTGGGTTCATCTCACTAGGGCGTGTCGGACAGTCGATGCCGGTCTGCGGGTGCAGCCCGACCAGAAAGAGCTGAAGCAGGGCAAGGCATTGCCTCACCTGGGAAGCTCAAGGGGGAAGGGAATTCCTTTTCCTAGCCTAGGGAAATTGAGACACACAACACCTGGAAAATCGGGTAACTCCCACCCTAATACTACACTTTTCCAAGGGTCTTAGCAAAGGCACACCAGGAGATTATATCCCACACCTGGCCCAGAGGGTCCCATGCCCATGTAGCCTTCCTCATTGCTGGCACAGCAGTCTGAGATCTAACTGCAAGGCGGCAGCGAGGCTGGAGGAGGGGCACCCGCCATTGCTGAGGTGTAAGTAGGTAAACAAAGCCGCCCGGAAGCTCGAGTTGGGTGGAGCCCACCACAGCTCAAGGAGGCCTGCCTGCCTCTGTAGACTCCACCTCTGGGGACAGGGCATAGCTAAACAAAAAGCAGCAGAAACCTCTGCAGATGTAAAAGTCCCTGTCTGACAGCGTTGAAGAGAGCAGTGGTTCTCCCAGCATGGAGGTTGAGATCTGAGAAGGGACAGACTGCCTGCTCAAGTGGGTCCCTGACCCCTGAGTAGCCTAACTGGGAGACATCCCCCACTAGGTGCAGACCGACACCTCACACCTCACACGGCTAGGTACACCCCTGAGACAAAGCTTCCAGAGCAAGAATCAGACAGCAACACTCGATGTTCAGCAATATTCTATCTTCTGCAGCCTCCACTGCTGATACCTAGGCAAACAGGGTCAGGAGTGGACCTCAAGCAAACTCCAACAGACCTACAGCTGAGGGTCCTGACTGTTAGAAGGAAAACTAAGAAACAGAAAGGACACCCACACCAAAACCCCATCAGTACATCACCATCATCAAAGACCAAAGGCAGATAAAACCACAAAGATGGGGAAAAAGCAGGGCAGAAAAGCTGGAAATTCAAAAAATCAGAGTGCATCTCCCCCTCCAGAGGAACACAGCTCATCACCAGCAACAGAACAAAGCTGGATGGAGAATGACTTTGACGAGTTGAGAGAAGAAGGCTTCAGTCGATCAAACTTCTCAGAGCTAAAGGAGGAACTATGTAACCAGTGCAAAGAAACTAAAAACCTTGAAAAAAGAATGGATGGATAACTAGAATAATCAATGCAGAGAAGACCTTAAAAGAACTGATAGAGATGAAAACCATGACACGAGAACTATGTGACAAATGCACAAGCTTCAGTAACCGACTCCACCAACTGGAAGAAAGAGTATCTGTGATTGAAGATCAAATGAATGAAATGAAGTGACAAGAGAAGTGCAGAGAAAAAAGAGTAAAAAGAAATGAAGAAAGCCTCCAAGAAATATGGGATTATGTGAGAAGACCAAATCTACGTCTGATTAGTGTGCCTGAAAGTGACGGGGAAAATGGAACCAAGTTGGAAAACACTCTGCAGGATATCATCCAGGAGAACTTCCCCAACCTAGTAAGGCCAACATCCAAATTCAGGAAATACAGAGAACGCCACAAAGATAATCCTCGAGAAGAGCAACTCCGAGACATGTAATTGTCAGAGTCACCAAAGTTGATATGACGAAAAAAATGTTAAGGGCAGCCAGAGAGAAACGTCGGGTTACCCACAAAGGGAAGCCCATCAGACTAACAGCAGATCTCTCGGCAGAAACTCTACCAAGCCAGAAGAGAGTGGGGGCCAATATTCAACATTATTAAAGAAAAGAATTTTCAACCCAGAATTTCATATCCAGCCAAACTGAGTTTCATAAGTGAAGGAGAAATAAAATCCTTTACAGGCAAGCAAATGCTTAGGGATTTTGTCACCACCAGGTCTGCCTTACAAGAGACCCTGAAGGAACAGACCCACAAGAGAAAGCTGGAAAGATCTAAAATTGACACTCTAACATCACAATTAAAAGAACTAGAGAAGCAAGAGCAAACACATTCAAAAGTTAGCAGAAGGCAAGAAATAACTAAGATCAGAACAGAACTGAAGGAGATAGAGACACAAAAAACCTCCAAAAAATCCATGAATCCAGGAGTTGGTTTTTGAAAAGATCAACAAAATTGATAGACCGCTAGCAAGACTAATAAAGAAGAAAAGAGAGAAGAATCAAATAGACGCAATAAAAAATGATAAAGGGGATATCACCACCGACCCCACAGAAATACAAACTACCATCAGAGAATACTATGAACACCTCTACACAAATAAACTAGAAAATCTAGAAGAAATGGATAATTTCCTGGACACTTACACTCTTCCAAGACTAAACCAGGAAGAAGCTGAATCCCTGAATAGACCAATAGCAGGCTCTGAAATTGAGGCAATAATTAATAGCCTACCAATGAAAAAAAGTCCAGGACCAGACAGATTCACAGCCGAATTCTACCCGAGGTACAAGGAGGAGCTGGTACCATTCCTTCTGAAAGTATTCCAATCAATAGAAAAAGAGGGAATCCTCCCTAACTCATCTTACGAGGCCAATATCATCCTGATACCAAAGCCTGGCAGAGACACAACAAAAAAAGAGAATTTTAGAGCAATATCCCTGATGAACATCGATGTAAAAATCCTCAGTAAAATACTGGCAAACCGAATCCAGCAGCACATCAAAAAGCTTATCCACCATGATCAAGTGGCTTCATCCTCGGGATGCAAGGCTGGTTCAAAATATACAAATCAATAAACGTAACCCAGCATATAAACAAAACCAAAGACAAAAACCACATGATTATCTCAATAGATGCAGAAAAGGCCTTTGACAAAATTCAACAGCCCTTCATGCTAAAAACTCACAATAAATTCAGTATTGATGGAACATATCTCAAAATAATAAGAGCTATTTATGACAAACCCACAGCCAGTATCATCCTGAATGGGCAAAAACTGGAAGCATTCCTTTTTAAAACTGGCACAAGACAGGGATGCCCTCTCTCACCACTCCTGTTCTACATAGTGTTGGAAGTTCTGGCTAGGGCAGTCAGGCAAGAAAAAGAAATCAAGGCTATTCAGTTAGGAAAAGAAGAAGTCAAATTGTCCCTGTTTGCAGGTAATGTGATTGTATATTTAGAAAACCCCATCGTCTCAGCCCAAAATATCCTTAAGCTGATAAGCAACTTCAGCAAAGTCTCAGGATACAAATTCAATGTGCAAAAATTACAAGCATTCTTATACACCAGTAACAGACAAACAGAGAGCCAAATCATGAATGAACTCCCATTCACAATAGCTTCCAAGAAAATAAAATACCTAGGAATCCAACTTACAAGGGATGTAAAGGACCTCTTCAGTGGTTTGTAGGAGAACTACAAACCACTGCCCAGTGAAATAAAAGCGGACACAAACAAATAGAAGAACATACCATGCTCATGGATAGGAAGAATCAATATTGTGAAAATGGCCACACTGCCCAAGGTAATTTATAGATTCAATGTTATCCTCATTAAGCTACCAATGACTTTCTTCACAGATTTGGAAAAAACTGCTTTGAAGTTCATACGGAACCAAAAAAGACCCCGCATTGCCAAGACAATCCTAAGCCAAAAGAACAAAGCTGGAGGCATCACGCTACCTGACTTCAAACTATACTACAAGGCTACAGTAACCAAAACAGCATGGTACTGGTACCAAAACAGAGATATAGACCAATGGAACAGAACAGAGTCCTTAGAAATAATACCACACATCTACAGCCATCTGATCTTTGACAAACCTGAGAAAAACAAGAAATGGGGAAAGGATTCCCTATTTAATAAATGGTGCTGGGAAAACTGGCTAGCCATAAGTAGAAAGGTGAAACTGGATCCTTTCCTTACTCCTTATATGAAAATTAACTCAATATGGATTAGAGACGTAAATGTTAGACCTAAAACCATAAAAACCCTAGAAGAAAACCTAGGTAATACCATTCAGGACATAGGCATGGGCATGGGTAATTACTTCATGTCTAAAACACCAAAAGCAACGGCAACAAAAGCCAAAATTGACAAATGGGATCTAATTAAACTAAGGAGCTTCTGCACAGCAAAAGAAACTACCATCCGAGTGAACAGGCAGCCTACAGAATGGGAGAAAATATTTGCAATCTACTCATCTGACAAAGGGCTAATATCCAGAACCTACAGAGAACTCGACCACATTTACAAGAAAAAACAACCCCATCAAAAAGCGGGCGAAGGATATGAACAGATACTTCTCAAAAGAAGACATTCATACAGCCAACAGACACATGAAAAAATGCTCATTATCACTCGCCATCAGAGAAATGCAAATCAAAACCACAGTGAGATACCATCTCACACCAGTTAGAATGGCAATCATTAAAAAAATCAGGAAACAACAGGTGCTGGAGAGGATGTGGAGAAATAGGAAACACTTTTACACTGTTGGTGGGACTGTAAACTAGGTCAACCATTGTGGAAGACAGTGTGGCGATTCCTCAAGGATCTAGAACTAGAAATACCGTTTCACCCAGCCATCCCACTACTGGGTATATTCCCAAAGGATTATAAATCATGCTGCTATAAAGACACATGTACACGTATGTTTATTGTGGCACTATTCACAATAGCAAAGACTTGGAACCAACCCAAATGTCCATCACTGACAGACTGGATTAAGAAAATGTAGCACATATACACCATGGAATACTATGCAGCCATAAAAAAGGATGAGTTCATGTCCTTTGTAGGGACATGGATGCAGCTGGAAACCATCATTCTCAGCAAACTATTGCAAGAACAGAAAACCAAACACCGCATATTCTCACTCATAGATGGGAATTGAACAATGAGATCACTTGGACACAGGAAGGGGAACATCACACACCGGGGTCTGTTGTGGGGAGGGGGGAGCGGAGAGGGTTAGCATTAGGAGATATACCTAATGTAAATGATGAGTTAATGGGTGCAGCACACCTGCATGGCACATGTATACATATATAACCTGCATGTTGTGCACATGTACCCTAGAACTTAAAGTATAATAATAAAAAAAAGAAGAATATGCCATTCTCACTTTACTATGAAAAAGCACAAAAGTATTGTTTTTAACATAATATATATGCTAATGTGGTCCAGTTCGTTTTTGTGTATGTTTAGAACAGACTATATTTTAAAAGTATGACTTACGAAAATTTGATTATAGTCTTCATAACACAAGTGCAAAGAGATTTCTAACATCTCTCTGAGAAGAATAAACAAAATATTTTTGTAGTGTAAAAAATGGTGTTGAATACTATTGATAAGTACAGTTTTCTACATAATACTCACAGAGGATTTCAGTATGCAGAACTCAATTACAGTTACACTTATAACTTTGTTTTCTTCAAATAGTCCAACAGTGGATGACGAAAACCAAGGAGTTAACAGTGTTGAAGAGATACACTGCAGGGGGAAAATCCTGTAATTGTTTAGTTTTAATTTTATGATATATGATTGGGAATTTCTAGAACCTATAACCAAGGCAAATATTTCTGTACAAGAATAGGGAAAAGACAATCTTATAGACCATAATTATCTTAAAGCTGTGTATAACTAAAAGACAAGTAAAAGATAAAAAGCCCATCAGCTGCCTAAGATATATTATATAACCAACCAGCAATTTATCCATCATCCTTTGAAAACATATTCATATCTATTGTAGTCAAAGCTCCTTCAGGAAGTCACCATTAAGATGTAATGCTGAAAAATTACACCCCTTAGAAAATCCTATAGAACGATATATGTGATGTTATTAAAGCTTTTAAAAAACACTTATAAGTATTTTTCAGTTAGCTTTTTTGTCTAAAGGAATTTTCTTCATTATCTCCAATGTAATAAGTATTTTCCATGAAAACTTTCTAAGGAATGTTTTATAAAATAGTAAAAATTACATTTTTCTGTTAAAATATTTAAACATTTTTTAGTAGCCTGATTTTTTATGAAATAAATTGTATACACATGCACACACAAAATTTTTATAGAGCTTGAAGACTTTAAGATTTTTATATCCTTTTCATAATTTTTAATAAGTCATGTGTTAGTGTTTTTAGAACTGGAGAAAATAAAAGAATTTTCAGAAGTAAATTTAAATGCTGTTTTGTAATATACCAAAGTCAGTTTTAAAACTCACTTTGAATATTGGCTAGTGATGACATTTCAGATAGGTAGTATTCCTGCAGGAAGAAGTATCTAAGATCGAGAGCAAAATATAAATTGTTGCATTAACTTTTGAGTTATCTGTTATTGAGTATGCACTGTCCAGCATCAGCCACAATTAAAAGAAAGTGGGAAGCTAAGGTGCTTTAAAAGTTGTGTTTTTAAAATTTTACTCAGGATAGGTACATGATTATCAGCATATTAGAACTCCCTTGATGTTTACTAAAAGCTTACAGTATATAATATTTTAACATCAAATATAACAGCAAATGAATAATTCAAATTTAATCAATTAAGCTGAAACTTCCCACATATAATATCTAGAAAATCTTTCATAATTTAAAATAAATTCTCACTTTGTAATAAACCGTAAGTCAGAGAATAAAGATTTCATTAAAAGTAAACCATATCGTATTTTATGGATTAACAGCAACAGAACATTTGGTAATAAAGCAATACGTATAAAATGTTAAAATTTAGACTAACATCTTTTAAATTCTTTTTTATGGACTTTAAAGTCCATAAGTAAAAGTTAAAGTAATATCTTAATAATTTGAAGGGTTTATATTATACCACAGAATACCAGACTTTTACCCAAATATTGAACTCATTTGTTAGGATTGGATTCATTGTACCTTATGTCTTTTGCTTTATTTGATTCTTTAGTTTTAACCAATATCAAAGATATTAGTTGATGTAGAATTAGGTGAAGCAGTATTATTTGCTAAACGATGTAAAGTTTGAATTACTCTTAAAAGTTTTCTTTTCCTTCTCTCATTTTGGTATCAAGATTTAAAAGTTTGTTTTTGGCATCTATCTGTTATTCATGAAACAGAATAAAAATTAGAAGTCTGAATTCAGTAAAAAATCAATTGTTTGCTTTTACTGCATTGTAGTATAGTCTGGTCTTTCTGAGTCTGTAGAATCCAAACATATCTCAGATGCAAATATTGTTTTCCTAGTTCTGCCAAAAAATGGGACAGTTATAAGAATGAAGTTAAAGTAATAACCCTTAATTGACCAAATATACCATTGAACATTTTTACTTTGTTAATCTCCAAAGTTGTAATCATATACAGATTCAGAACAAAAGCAGTACAGTATATCATGTTATAAACAATTAAAAATTACTTTCTGACCCTTGGTGTCAGTCTACTTTGCAAGATTTAGTATACTTAATACCTTATAAGTAATATTTTTCCACACATTTTTACTTTATGTAGACTATATAATGATACTTATTATATTTCCTTAAAACTGTTTTAGCACTCTATATCTTTTGTTTGTCGTATAAATACAACTATTAGAAGAGTCCTTTGAAGGCAGAGCTATAATCAGAATATTTTCCCCTTTTTTGTCAGTGTTTTATTTGTGCAGAAAGTTATCAGGCTATCTGTCTACTTTTCAGTGCTTACTACTCTGAAGTGTTAGTTGAGCCGGAAATTTGCTGTTTGACCCTAGGGTTTCACTCTTTTTTCTTCTTCTTCTTCTTCTTCTTCCTGGCTACTGTGAGAGCTTATTTAAAATTCTAAGTTCTCCCTTGGCAGCCACAGTTAGAGCTTCTTTGGCAAAGTAAAAAGACAAAAAAAAAAAAAAAACATGCAAAGGCTCAGTACTGCTTCCAGTGACCTACATTTCTAAAAAGATGGCATGTGCCTGATTCTCTAGTAAGGAAATGAAGGATAAGATAAAAATTAAATGTACAGGAGAATAAACCGACTCTCCACCTCTCTATGACTAGCTAGTGAGAAGCATTGCTGCTATGATATTCATATAAACATGTTTAGCAATGCTGTTTATACATCAATCAACAAAAGGAATTTCACATGCAGAAGAGTCATCTAAGTCATACAGCAGAAATGCTATGCCCTGTGATAGGACGTTTTTTCTCAAGAAAGTAAAATTTATTTGGAATCCAAACTTAGATTTTAATTTCTATGTTACCACTTAACTAGCTGCAAGACCCTACCTAAGTCACTTAGCCTTTTATATTAAGAGAGGAGTAATACTTACCCTGGCTACCTTATTCCAGAATTCCAAATTAAAAATGAAATATCAGGTTTTCCATTCTAAATCATAAAGCATCTATTTTAGGCCTCAAATTTAATTTAAGAAATTTTATTTTTAACCCATAAAAATGAATAACCCATTCTTAGATGGTTATTGTTATATTCAAAAGGAATAATATACTATAGCACTTTATCATTATTGAAAAAGAAGTCACCAAAGTCAGAATTAGGAATATTAAAAACAAAGTTCATTTTTCTCCTGAATACTTATTTTTTCAGAAGAAAAGATATTCAGTCCTTTTGAGAGGGATAAATGACTTCAAATTCTGAAAACCAGAGCCATTAAAACGAAAAGAAAATACATTTTTGTCAGCTCCCCAAATTAACATATTATCCCACTAAATGCAACATTAAAGGATGCCGTGAAAGGAGAAAGACAGCACACTGTCAAGGATCAGATTAAATAGACGGGCTGTGAATATTTATTTCGTACAAAAGGATAACTTTACTGTGGAAACCCCAAAGAAGATAGAGCTCTCTCTCCAGCTAGTGTTGGGGTGATTCCTTCGGTGGCTAGTGTTTCTTTCCTAAAATTTTAAGTTTTGCTAATCAGAAACTGACACCTGCAGCAGTGGCCTTAGTTCACCACATCTGTCTTTTCAAATTATGATTTGTTAATGAAATCAGAGGCCTTTGAAATGTGTTTGCTGTTTATATAATATTCATTTTGCAGTTTGGCTGCATGTCTAAAAGTCTATTCAATTTCAAAAACCGGGTAGATGGTATTAAACTAAGAATAGATTTGAGACCATGAGGTGAAGCTTCTTACCTTTATTCTTTTTAAAACAAATTATAACATACAGGCTGCTATAGAACTAAAGACATCCGGTTTTATGTCTTCACCTAGTTGCCTCAACTTCTCAGTAATCAAAGAGTATAAAGAAAATCAGTTTTGGGCCAGGCACAGTGGCTCACACCTATAATCCTAGCACTTTGGAAGGATGAGGTGAGCAGATCACCTGAGGTCAGTAGTTCGAGACCAGCATGACCGACGACCTGCATGACCGACATGGAGAAACCTCGTCTCTACTAAAAATGTAAAATTAGCCGGGCGCGGTCGCACATCCCTGTAATCGCAGCTACTTGGGTGGCTGAGGTAGGAGAATCGTCTGAATCCAAGAGGCAGAGGTTGCGGTGAGCTGAGATCGTGTCATTGCACTCCAGTCTGGGCAACAAGAGCAAAACTCCATCTGAAAAAAAAAAAAAAAAAAGCAAATCAGTTTTGTTCTATAATTCTAAATGTACCACAGTAAATAATTTTTAAATTTAATAAAAATAAAATGATATCCAATCTTATGTAGTGTCCCACAATACCCTAAGCATTTTTGCTTGTGTCCTTTTTCATAAGCTGGGTTTATTCTGGAAATATAAAAGAAAATGACTTCAAACAAATGAAATTATTCAAATATTGTATGTTGCTGTGCTAGGAATTTAACTGATGTGGACCTCTTAAATGAAGATAATATCTCACTTCATTCCTAATTTAGGTGTTCGCAGTAGATATTTTTGAAGCTTTAGACTACTTCTTTTCCAAAAACTTAAAAGTTCTATGACCTCTGTTTAAGAAATAATAATGATAGTAAAGATCTTTGTTACTATCTTAATTTATTAAATGATAATATACTTATATTTAGAAACATTTCAGTTATATCAGGTTTTTAGGAATTATTTTTGTTCATATTCAATAGGGACACTTTTAATACTTAAAAGAATTTTGCAGACATAGAATCTTTCTGTAACTCAAATAATTATTGTATAATTTGTTTGCTTAATATGAATTATCATCTGTCACATTTTCTTAAACACAGGTTAATATACACCCCTATGCAGTAAACATTTACTGAAGGGCATTACTACACATGGTCTCACTAACTAAACCTGCAAATTTCCAGTGATTAAGTGGAAAAGTACACTTTTAAAAATATTTTCTAAAACATATTTTAATTAAAATATTTTCTATTATAAGGACCACATTGTTTTATAGATATATACGTATAGTCATGTACCACTTAATGTTTCAGTCAACAAGGAACCACATACACAACAGTGGTCTCTTAAGATTCTAATACTGTAGTTTCATGGTACCTTTGCTGTATTTAGGTACCCAAATACTTACCCTTGTGTTATATTTGCCCACAATCTTCTACTTCTTAATATGCCGTACAGGTTGGTAGCCTAACAGCAGTAAGGTATACCATATAGCCTACGTGTGTAGTAGGCTGTACCATCTACATTTTTGTAAGTACACTCTGTGATGTTTGCACAATGACGGAATCTCATTTCTCCTTAAACAATGCATGACTGTTTATAACACCCACACATACTCATGCATGTGTACACATGTATACGTAATACACACACACTGAAGTTTGCATGCTTTTATCAGTGGTAGTCACCTAATTAGTAGCTGTCTTCACCTGAAGTATAGAATTATTTGCAGGTTATTGTCTTGTATGAACCCTCTATAGTTGTATTGAATATACAGTATACCCAGAGCCAGATTAAACATTGACAGCATTTAATATATGAATGTTACATCATAAAAGAACCTGCCAAAGGAACATTCAAATTTTTATGGTTAGAAATATTAATAGATGCCAGAGTTCATTCTTGTCTCTCTTTAAGCATGGAATTTCTCATTTTAAGCTGTCTTCATAATAAATTTGTTTGAAGAGCACATTGTCTTTTGTTTTTTATTTTTTGAGACGGAGTCTCACTGTTGCCCAGGCTGAAGTGCAGTGGTGCAATCTCGGGTCACTGTACCCTCCGCCTCCCGGGTTCAAGCGATTCTCCTGCCTCAGCCTCCTCCAAGTAGCTGGGATTACAGGTGCCTGCCACCATGCCTGGCTAATTTCTATATTTTTAATAGAGACGGAGTTTCACCATTTTGGCCAGGCTGGCCTTGAACTCCTGACCTCAAGTGATCCTCCCACCTCAGCCTCCCAAATTGCAAGGATTACTGGTTTGAGCCACCATGCCTGGCCTGAAGAGCACATTTTAAAATAAAGTATAATACAGTCTTTACATTATGATATATAAACTTAATAAAATGTGTATCTTAGTTCAATATATATATAAGAAAATTGATAAAATTAATACAGATTACATGCAGGATTGTTGCTAACAGTTTGATGCCTTTGATTTTGACATGCATGAGAAAATAATTATGGAGTCTAATATAAGAATGCCTTGAAAGTCAGCACATTTCCCTTTAAACTCTTTTTAAGTCGGTACCATCCATAGGCAGTGTTGACAGCATGTGGCTACCTTGGTCAAGACTTGGAAGCTATTTATGTAATGAGCAGACATATTGCTGGGACCTTGATAAGGAATTTAAATGTGCCTATACCTTATTTTGCCAGCCTCACTACTAGATTGGGATAGAACCCAGGGATTAATTACATATGGAAATTGTTTTGAGATCTTTCATGATTGGTACTTTTCAAAATGTGATGGTTCCTAATACAATATTTTAAAATAATTAGGTTGTGATTTGTGTTTAAATGAAGATGGTATCCTATTTTTATTTCTTAGTGTAATCCTTTCTTTTTGAATACATAATACAAATTTCTGTTTCCTCTTTTTCATGTTATCCTCCTCCTTCGCTCTATCTTAATAAAGAAAAATGAAAGAAATATTATCTAGTCTTCTCAATACATTCCTGGTTTACATGTTAAAGAGAAATGTGATAGGGATCCATGGAAAATTATTGAGAACACTGTTCTTATCCCACTGGTTTCCTTTCTATTTTCAGATTCATGTAATTGATGTAATTGCCAAATAACAAGCATCGTTATTGTCAGTAGCTTAACTTACAAATATATTAAAACAATATTTATATACCAATGTGAAAGTGTTTTTCACCCTTTCTTTTTGTAATAGCAGTGATATTGCAACTTTTATATTCAAGAAAAATAAATTGCACTAAGATATTATCTGATCTGTACAGAATTTAGCTTGAAGTATTCATGGAAATAAGTTAATTCACTATTACTAATTTTAAAATCTGAGTTTTAAAAATTTTTTTATGCAATATCAGCTATACCTCTTAACCTGACTTTATGCAATTCTATGACTTTTTTTAATGCTTGAAACAGTTAAAGTCACCCCTCCCCCATATTTCTAAATATTTTAAATGAAGATAATGCAGGGAAAATCCTGTTAATGTATGGATACTCAGGTTAGATATTTGTAGTACTTTTATATTAAAATTATGGCAATGAATCAGTAATATCTTTGATTTTTTTCTGTTTTCCAAGTTTCAGAAAATGAAAGTTGCCAAAATAAACACAAAAAATCAACAAAGTAACATACTTACTGATACATGGATAATGCTTAAGTAGTACTAATTATACAGTTACCAAAACCTGCAAGGATCAAAAGATTTTATTTTTAAGAAGGATTTCTCATGCTGCATGGATTATGTTGGTACATAATAGCTCAGTAGTACTTCTGCTGAATTGTAAAATAGCTTAGAGAGGAGTATGATGCCCATAGTTGGTGTAATGCATTGGTAATTAAGAGGGTGTGAGGTTAAGCTTCATTAACTGCTGAGGGATTGTATCTTGGGTTTTATTATGCCCTAGAGAACATAAAAAGTGAGAAGGGTCAAACTGTTAGAATCAGATTTTGCTTGTGCATCTGCCAAAACAAAGACCACAAAATAATATAGAGGAGAACAGAAAGGGCATGGAATGAAATGGGCAGAAATATATTTACTGCCATCTTATGGATAAGGATTAATGTTTCTAGTGAGGAAATAAATATACCTAAATACTGGAATAATATTTTTGTATGGGAAGTTTATAATTTTATTTCAGATAGGATCTTTAAAGGAGAAAAACTGTTGTTTTTGTTGAAAGGTAGCCCTATTTTCTTTATTCATATTAATTTTCTAATCTGTTTCATTTGGCTAAAAGAGAAATTTCATTCTCCCATCCTGTCATCTTTATAGAACTTATGAAGTCTGCTTTTTGTTTTTATTTATTCTTGACCCTTGATACCATATTCTTGAGAACCATAAGCACCAAATTACAGAAAAGAAACAAAACTCTGATAATCCCTCTGTTAGGAAAGAATATAGTGTGTTCTGTTTGTGCTCTGGGTTAGAAATCAAAGTCTAGGGATTTTTTAGAATGTAAGGGAGGACCCTGATCTGTGATTGACAGCTGTAATAGTTGAATATTAAAGAGTTTTATGCCTAACATTCTCTTGAAATAGAGCTTTTATCAAAACATTAATTAAATTTTGTTTCATTAGAAACAGTCATTATAACAAATGGTATAGATTATAGAAGTGATCACCTCTGGAGGGTCAATGACTCCCAGTAAGTAGCGTAGTTAATGTTGGCATACCTACAAATTTTAGGACTTCCAAATATGATAATGTAGTGAATATAAACTTACATTATAAATTTCTGGGTATTAGATAACAAAAGTATCAGAATGTGCCTTCTTTGTTCCCCAACATATCATTTTCATTAAGTCATTTTTACTTGAATTATGAATAGTAATACTGTAACCACTGAAACAGAATTTTTATAGAATGGATTTTTTTTTCAGAAATACAGGATGACACTGTTGATTTAAGATTCATTTTCTAGGCCAGGCACATTGGCTCACGCTTACAACTTGCTTAAGGCTCTTATAAGTGTAATCCTAGCACTCTGGATGGCCAAGACGGGTAGATTGCTTGAGCTCAGGAGTTTGAGACCAGCCTGGGCAACACGGTGAAACCCTGTCTCTACTAAAATACAAAAAATTAGCTGGGCCTGGCAGTGTGCACCTGTAGTCCCAGCTACTTGGGAGGCTGAGGCAGGAGAATTGCTTGAACCCAGGAGACAGAGGTTGCAGTGAGCCGAGATCATGCCACTGCACTCTAGCCTGGGCGTCAGAACAAGACTCCATCTCCAAAAAAAAACAAAAAAAAGATTCATTTTCTAGCATGGGTTAATTCTGTATTTCACAAGACTTAAAAATCACACTACTGATTATTCTTAATTTGTATGGACCACATTTTTATTTTCTGTTATTTTTGTTCAGATTTTTGGCTAAAAGAATGGTAAAAAAAAAAAAAAAAAAAAAAAAAAAAAAAAACTGAAGAGTTACCAGGTAGTCACATAGGTCTTCGCCGGTTAACTTACTAGCATGATAACATTTATCCACACCATAATCGGGTAAAATATTGATTTATATTGGTGCAACACTTAGAAACAAAGATGCTAAGGGCATTTGCGTCTGCTTACAAAAGGCATTCCATTTTTATCAGAATCTGAGAAGCCATTGATTGTAAGATGCATCATTATTAAATATACTACTAAGAGAAAAAAATATGAACTAAGAATGTTTCTATTCACTTAAAATTTTTATTTAATTCTTATTGGAAGAGGTTTCTTAGACTTACTTATTTTTTAAGTCATATCACACCTGTCCATAAAAAAAGAAGCACAACATGTAAGGTACTCATAAAACATCACATTCAGATTACTACTGTTCTAAATCACTTTCTGGCTCATAGTCATTGATATCCATGTGTTTCACAATTTACATTTTTCACTAGATACTGTTCTCTCTGTCATTAAGAGCACAGGCAATGTAGTACTTCTGTTTTTTTTTTTTTTTTTTCTTTTCCAGCCTCCCAAGTAGCTGGGATTACAGGCATGCACCACCACACCTGGCTAACTTTGTATTTTTAGTAGAGACAGGGTGTCTCCTTGTTGGTCAGGCTGTTCTCAGACTCCTAACCTCAGGTGATCCACCTGTCTCGGCCTCCCAAAGTGCTGGGATTACAGGCGTGAGCCACTGCACCCGGCCTGTAGTATTTCTTAAAGGTGATGCAATATTGCACCCAGATTTTATTCTAAAACATTAGCATCCATCCTGCAAGTATTAGTGCAAGCACTGTCCTGATTTTCTCAGAAAGGATCAATAGTAGTATTCTAAAAAGCCAGGATTTTTATTCTTCTTTACTTGATCCATATATGGATTTTTGGGTGAAACATTGAAGAATTACATTTGCCCATTTGCACACCAAAAAAAAACAAGCAAGTTTTTACATATGCAGACCGTGATAACTTTGTATCTGCTTCCAGGCTGACAATTATGATATTCTCCCAGTTGTAAAATGCTTCCTGATTTTAGAGATGGTAATGTGAACAAAAACATGAATCTTAGAATCAATGAAATAAAGTAAATATATGCCTCATTTTTCAGCCTTGGTTTTGATGTAAAGGCATACCTTGGAGATAATGCAGGTTTGGTTCCACACCACCACAATAAAGTGAGTCACGTTTTTTTTATTTCCCAGTGTATATAAAGTTATGTTGATACTATACCTTGGTCTACTAAGTGTGCAATATAGCATTATGACTAAAAAATAAATAATTTAAAAAGATCTTATTGCTAAAAAATGGTAACAATTATATGAGCCTTAAGCAAGTTGTAATCTTGTTGCTGGTATAGGTCTTGCCTTGATATCGATGGCTGCTGACTTGTAGGTTGAGGTGACTGTGGTAATTTCTGAGAAGAAGGCAACAATGAAGATTGCCACATCAATTGACTCTTCTTTTTATGAAAGATTTGTCTGTACAAGTGATGCTGTTTGGCAGCATTTTACCCACAGTAGAGCTTTTTTCCAAAATGGAAGTCAACTGCCAAAAAGCTCCTTAAACTGATAAACGACTTCAGTAAAGTTTCAGGATACAAAATCAATGTATAAAAATCAGTAGCATTTCTGTACACCAATAATCAAGCTGACAGCCAAATCAAGAATGCAGTCTCATTCACAATAGCCAAAAAAAGAACAAAATACTTAGGAATACAGCTAACCAAGGAGGTGAAAGATTTCTGCAAAGTGAACTACAAAACACTGCTGAAAGAAATCAGAGATGATACAAACAAATGAAAAAGTGTTCTTTGCTCATGAATTGGAAGAATCAATATCATTAAAATGGCCATACTGCTCATAGCAATTTAAGGATTCAACACTATTTCTATCAAGCTACTACTAATGTCATTTTTCACAGAATTAGAAAAAATTATTATAAAATTTATATGGAACTACAAAGAGTCCAAAGCAATCCTAAGCAAAAAGAGCAAAGCAAAAGGCATCACATTACCTGACTTCAAACTATGCTACAAGGCTACAGTAACCCAAACAGCATGGTACTGGTATACAGATATAAAGACCAATGGAACAGAAAAGAATGCCCAGAAATAAAGCCATACACTGACAATCATCTGATCTTTGACAAAGTAGACTAAAATAAGCAATGGGGAAAGGACTCCCTTTTTAATAAATAGTGCTGGGAAAACTGGCTATCCACATGGAGAGGAATGAAACTGGGCACCTGCCTATCACCATATACAAAATTAACTCATGATGGATTAAAAACCTAAATCTAAGTTGGGCTCAGCGACTCACAGCTGTAATCCCAACACTTTGGGAGGCTGAGGCAGGCAGATCACCTGAAGTCGGGAGTTCAAGACCAGCCTGACCAACATGGTGAAACCCTGTCTCTACTGAAAATACAAAAATTAGCCAGGTGTGGTGGTGCGTGCCTGTAATTCCAGCTACCTTGGAAGCTGAGGTGGGAGAATTGCGTGAACCTGGGAGGCGGAGTTTGCAGTGAGCCGAGATTGTACCACTGCACTCCAGCCTGGGCAACAGAGTGAGACCCCATCTCAAAAACAAAAAAAAAAAACCTAAATCTAAAACCTCAAACTATAACAATCCCAAAAGAAATCTTAGGAAATAAGCTTTTGGACGTCAGCCTTGGCTAAGGATTTATGACTAAGGACTCAAAAGCATTTGCAACAAAAAGAAAAATTGACAAGTGAGACCTAATTAAAGAGCTTCTGTACAGCAAGAGAAAGTATCAATGCAGGAAACTAACAATCTACAAAATGGAAGAAAATATTCACAAACTATGCATCTGACACAGGCCTAATATCCAGATCCTATAAGAAACTTAAATCAACGAGTAGAAAACAACCCCACTAAAAAGAGAGCAAAGGACATGAACAGACACTTCTCAAAAGAAGATATAACAGGTAGGCCAGCACGGTGGCTGACACCTGTATTCCCAGCACTTTGGGAGGCCGAGGTGGGCAGATTACTTGAGGTCAGGAGTTCTAGACCAGCCTGGCCAAAATGGTGGGAAATTAGCTGGGCATTGTGGTGCACCCTGTAATCACAGCTACTCAGGAGGCTGAGGCAGGAGAATCACTTGAACCTGGGAGGCAAAGGTTGCAGTGAGCTAAGATCGCACCACTGTACTCCAGCCTGGGTGACAGAGTGAGACTCTGTCTCAAAAAAAGGAAGACATACAAGTGGCCAACAAACATGAAAAAATGTTCATCATCATGAATCATCAGAGAAATACAAATCGGAATCACAGTGAGATTATCATCTCACACCAGGCAGAATGGCTTTTGTTAAAAAGTCAAAAAATAATAGTTGTTGGTGGGGCTGTGAAGAAAAGGGAATGCTTATACACTGTTGGTGGGAATGTAAATCCATTCAGCCACTGTAGAGAGCAGTTTGGAAATTTTTCAAAGAACTAAGAGTTGAACTAACAGCCAACCCAGCAATTCCATTACTGGGTACATACCCAGAGGAAAATAAATCATTCTACCAAAAAGACACATCCATATTTATATACACTGTAGCACTATTCTCAATAGCAAAGACATGGAACCAACCCAGGTGCCCATCAACAGTGGACTGGATAAAGAAAATGTAATACATATATACCACGGAATACTATGCAGCCATAAAGAAATCATGTCCTGGCCAGACGCGGTGGCTCATGCCTGTAATGCCAGCACTTTGGGAGGCTGAGGCAGGCGGATCATGAGGTCAGGTGAAGGAGACCATCCTGGCTCACCATCCTGGCTAACATGGTGAAACCCCGTCTCCACTGAAAAATACAAAAAAATTAGTTGGGCATGGTGGCAGGCACCTGTGGTCCCAGCTACTCGAGAGGCTGAGGCAGGAGAATGGCATGAACCCGGAAGGCAGAGCTTGCAGTGAGCCGAGATCATGCCACTGGGCAACAGAGTGAGACTCTGTCTCCAAAAAAAAAAAGAAAAAAGAAATCGTGTCCTTTGCAGCAACATGGATGCAGCTGGAAGCCGTTATCCTAAGCAAACTATGTCGAAACAAAAACCAAATACCATATGTTCTCATTTATAAGTAGGAGCAAAACATCAGGTACACATGGACATAAAGATGGAAACAGTAAACACTGTGGAATACAAGGCAGGAGAGGGAAGGAGGGAGGGAAGGGCTGAAAATTTCCTATTGGGCATTATGTTCACTTCCAGGGTGACAGTTTCAATTGTACTTCAGACTCCAGCATCATGCAGTATACCCGTTTTTTTTTTTGTTTTGTTTTTTGTTTTTTTTTTTTTTTTTTTTAAAGACAGAGTCTCACTCCATCGCCTAGGCTTGAGTGCAGTGGCACAATCTCAGCTTACTGCAACCTCCACTTGCTGGGTTCAAGCAATTCTCCTGCCTCAGCCTACCAAGTAGCTGGGATTACAGGTACCCACCACCACGCCCAGCTAATTTTTGTATTTTTAGTAGAGACGGGGTTTCACCATGTTGGCCAGGCTGGTCTTGAACTCCTGACCTCAAGTGATCCACCCGCCTCAGCCTCCCAAAGTGCTGGGATTACAGGCGTGAGCCACCGTGCCCAGCCAAAGTGTAAACTTTTTTTTTTTGAGATGGAGTCTCACTCTATTGCCCAGGCTGGCGTGCAGTGGCACAATCTCATCTCACTGCAATTCCGCCTCCTGGGTTCAAGCGATTCTTCTGCCTCAGCCTCCTGGGTAGCTGGGACTACAGGCGCACGCCATCATGCCCAGCTAATTTTTGTATTTTTAGTAGAGTTGGGGTTTCACCATATTGGCCAGGCTGGTCTTGAACTCCTGACCTTGTGATCTGCCTGCCTCAACCTCCCAGAGTGCTGGGATTACAGGTGTAAGCCACCACACCCAGCCCATGCAATATACCTTTTTAACAAACCTGCACGTGTACCTTCGGACTCTAAAATAAAAACTGAAAAGAAAAAAAAAAACAAAATGGGAATCAACCCCTCAAACCCTACTGTTGCTTTATCCATTAAGTATGTGGAATATTCTAAATCCTTTGTTGTTACTTCAACAGTGTTCATAGCATCTTCACCAGGAGTAGAATTCATCTCAAAAAACTACTTATTTTGCTTGTCCAGAAGAAGCAATTCCATATCAATTAAAGTTTTCTCATGAGATGGCAGCAATTAGTCACATCTTCAGGCTCCACTTCTAGTTCTCTTGCTGTTTCTATCACATCTGCAGTTACTTCCTCCACCAGAGTCTTGAACCCCTCAAAGTCATCTATGAGAATTGGAATCAACTTCTCCCAAACTCCTGTTAATATTGATATTTTGACCTCCTCTCATGAATCATGAATATTCTTATGGCAGCTAGAATAGTAAATCTTCCCAGGTTTTCAATCTACTTCGCCCATATCCATCAGAGGAATCACTATCTATAGCAGCAATAGCCTTAAGACGTGTTTTTCTTAAATAATAGGACTTGAAAATTGAAATTACTCCTGATCCATGGGCTACAGAATGGATGTTGTGTTAGCAGGCATGAAAACATTAATCTCTTTGTACATCCTTATCAGAGGTCTTGGGTGACCAGGTGCACTGTCACTAAGCAGTAATATTTTGAAAGGACTGTTTTTCTCTGAGCAGTAGGTCTCCATATAGTGGGCTTAAAATATTCAGAAAACCATGTTGTATACAGATATGCTATCATCCAGGCTTTGTTGTTCTGTTTATAGAGTACAAGCAGAGTAGATTTAGCATAATTTTTAAGGGCCCTAGGATTTTGGAATGATAAGTGAGTATTGGCTTCAACTTACAGTCATTAACTGCATTATCCCCTAACAGGAGAGTCAGCCTGTCGTTTGAAGATTTGGAGTTAGGCATTGACTTCTCTCTAGCCATGAAAGTCCTAGACAGTGTCTTCTTCCAGTAGAAGGCTGTTTCATCTACATTGAAAATCTGTTGTTTAGTGCAGCCACCTTCATCACTTCGCTAGATCTTCTGGATAACTTGCTGCAGTATCAACATCAGGATGTGCTGTTTCACTTTGCACTTTTATGGAGATGGCTTTTCTGAAATCTCGTGAACTAACCTCTCCTTACTTCTGACTTTTCTTCTGAAGCTTCTTCATCTCTCTTGGCATTTAAAATTTTTAATTATATAGATATTTTTACTTCAGAATCAAATATAATTGGACCCTTTGAAAAGAAAATGCCTATGCCAGTAAACAGAGTCTCTAGAAGAGGAAAGTAAAATGGATTTCACTTCTTATATTCCTTTTGTTGCTCATTGTCATGTCACATTTTTAATTTATTTATTGTTTTTATGTTTAGTCTTTCATTTTCTTTTGCTTGTTCTCTCCCCAACATTTCTAATTTCATTCTCATTTTCTGTTTGAGAGAGGATATGTTTATAGAGAGATTATCTATCTATTAAGATGTTACCAGTTTCTTATTTTTACACTCTTTTTATTGGAGTCCCTTTTAATGTTGCTGAATTGTATCTTAATATAAAAAAGGTTTATGGTAGGCCATGCACAATGACTCATGCCTGTAGTCACAGCACTTTGGGAGGCCAAGGCAGGAGGATCACTTGAGGCCAGGAGTTAGAGACCAGCCTGGGCAACATAGCAAGACACCATCTCTACAAAAAATAAGAAAACAGTTAACTGGGCATGGTGGTGCACACATGTAGCCCTAGCTACTCGGGAGCCTGAGGCAGGAGGATCCCTTGAGCCCAGGAGTTCAAGAAGGCTGCAGTGAGCTGTGTTTGCACCATTGTACTCCAGCCTCGGCAACCAAGCAAGACTCTGGCTCAAAAAAAGGAGAGGAGGAGGAAAGAGGAGGAAGGAAGGAAGATTGTTGTGAATTTTTCCAAAGTATAATTTACATATAATTTTGTCAATTTGATATACAATTCAGTGAGTTTGGGTAAATGTTCAGAGTTTTATAACCACCACCACAATCATAACATAGAACATTTCCATCCCCTGAGAAATGTGCCTACTCGCAGTCTGTCTCCCTACCACCACTTGACCCTGGCAACCTCCAGTATGCATCCATATCTTTAGCATATACCTCAAAACTCTTCTGGCTCTCTACCCATTACCCAATTTCAAAGATACTTCCACGTGTTTAGGCATTTCTTGCAGCAGCACCTTATTCCTTGGTATCAAAATCTGTGTTAGTCAGCTGAGGCTGCTGTAACAAAATACTATAAACCAGGTGGTTTAAACAACAGAAATTTACTGTCTCACAGTTTTAGCGACTAGGAATTCCAAGATCAAGGTTCCAACCAAGTTATTTCCTGGTGAGGGCTCTCTTCCTGGCTTGTAGACTGCTGCTTTCTCGCTGTGTGCTCACATGACCTCTTATTTTCACACAGATAAAGATCTCTTTCTGGTGTCTCTTCTTACAAGGTAATTAATTACCTTTATTATCTCATTTAAACTCCATTATTTTCAAACACCCCTTTCTCCAAATACCATCTCATTAGGGGATAGGAGTTCAGTGTTTCGACCTGAGGAGGACACGAACATTGAGTATATAACAGTTGCTATGGATGAAAAGATAGAGTAAGACGTAGTCCTTGCCCTTAATGATCTCATAGTGGAATAGTTGAAATTTGAAGAGAGCTCATCTAAATAAAGACAAATGAGGAGGGTGCGCGCCCAAGATGGCCAAATAGGAACAGCTCCAGCCTCCAGCTCCCAGCGTGAGTGAGACAGAAGACGGGTGATTTCTGCATTTTCAACTGAGGTACCGGGTTCATCTCACTGGGGAGTGTTGGACAATTGGTGCTGGTCAGCTGCTGCAGCCCGACCAGCAAGAGCTGAAGCAGAGAGAGGCATCATCTCACCTGGGAAGCGCAAGGGGGAGGGGAATCCCTTTTCCTAGCCAAGGGAAACTGAGACACACAACACTTGAAAAATCGGGTAACTCCCACCCTAATACTGCGCTTTACCAAGGGTCTTAGCAAATGGCACAGCAGGAGATTATATCCCACACCTGGCCCAGAGGGTCCCACGCCCACGGAGCCTCCCTCATTGCTAGTACAGCAATCTGAGATCTAACTGCAAGGCAGCAGCGAGGCTAGGGGAGGGGCGCCCACCATTGCTAAGGCTTAAGTGGGTAAACAAAGCCATCGGGAAGCTCGAATTGGGTGGAGCCCACCGCAGCTCAAGGAGGCCAGCCTGCCTCTGTAGACTCCTCCGCTGGGGACAGGGCATAACTAAACAAAAAGCAGGAGAAACCTCGGCAGAGGTAAATGCCCATCTGATAGCTTTGAAGAGAGCAGTGGATCTCCCAGCACAGAGGTTGAGATCTGAGAACAGACAGACTGCCTGCTCAAGTGGGTCCCTGACCCCTGAGTAGCCTAACTGGGAGACATCCCCCACTAGGTGCAGACCGACACCTCACACCTCACACGGCGGGGTACACCCCTGAGATGAAGCTTTCAGAGCAAGAATCAGACAGCAACACTCGATATTCAGCAATATTCTATCTTCTGCAATCCCATTACTGGGTATATACCCAAAGGATTATAAGTCATGCTGCTAGAAAAACACATGCACACGTATGTTTATTGCGGCACTATTCACAATAGCAAAGACTTGGAATCAACCCAAATGTCCATCAGTGACAGACTGGATAAAGAAAATGTGGCACATATACACCATGGAATACTATGCAGCCATAAAAAAGGATGAGTTCATGTCCTTTGTAGGGACATGGATGCAGCTGGAAACCATCATTCTCAGCAAACTATCACAAGAGCAGAAAACCAAATACCGCATATTCTCACTCATAGGTTGAGATCAATGAGATCACTTGAACACAGGAAGGGGAACATCACACACTGGGTCCTATTGTGGGGCGGGTGTAGGGGGTAGGGATAGCATTAGGAGATATACCTAATGTAAATGACAAGTTAATGGGTGCAGCACACCAACCTGGCACATGTATGCATATGTAACAAACCTGCACGTTGTGTACATGTACCCTAGAACTTAAAGTATAATAATAAAAAAAAAGAAAGACAAATGAGTTATTTTTTTGTATAGACTGTTTTGAAAAGTTGAGACTTCTAAAATCCCATTCTAGAAATAATGCTGAGAATGCTAGTAACATAAGAAGTCATGTGCTTTTTGTGGTGTTGAATTTTATAGTGTATGCAATATGCCCCTTGAGTTTGCAAAGGAGAAATATCAAAGTTAATGGATGGAGGTAAGCAGGCTGGAGAGGTTGCTATTTTCTCTATGTGATTTCTTTCCTGTAGTGTTACAACTCCTGCTTCAGAGAAGGTCTCTTGGGTTGGATATTCATCATCAAATACAGATATTCCCAAATGGACTCTCTTTGCCCCAAACACCAATTGTTCTTCCAGTCTGATGGTTTTAAAAATATACTACTTCATGGAAAAAGAAATATTTAAACCACTTTTCCTTAGAAGAAATTTAGTATACTTTTTGAGACTTGATAACTTACTCAATACTGTGAAATAAAAGGTCTTTTTCTAAAGGATCTAATATTAGTAGTAGGTGTTCCTTTTAATATTAATATAAAAGTAAGTTTGGGGTTGGTGGGGTATACATAGACCACTATCAGTTTATTCTTGTGGCATTTATTTGACTTCTTATTTCTGTACTGCCTTTTCCTTCCCATTTTTGTGTCTATTACTATCCTTGCACACAATACGAAGGTTCACCTCTCATATAATACCATAAACACACACACATTCTCACACTGTCTCTCACACATGCTCTTTCTCGTTCTCTCTCTTGCTCTTTCTCTTTCCCTATATCACTTTTTTCTTTGTTTGTTTTTGAGACAGGATCTCACTCTGTCACCCAGGCTGGAGTGCAGTGGTACAATCTTGGCTCACTGCAGCCCCTGCCTCCAGGGCTCAAGAGATCTTCCCACCTTAGCCTCCCAAGTAGCTGCGACTATAGTTGAGCGCCACCACCCCTAGTTAATTTTTGTATTAATATTTTTTGTAGAGATGAGGTTTTACCATGTTGCCAAGGCTGGTCTATCACTTTCTTTATTTTCCCTTTCAGTATATTTAATTCTTCTTCCCTAGTTAAGTCAGTATTAAGTGTGTACATTAGGACAATTTCTTATTCAGTCAAATATTACAATATTTGACAGTCTATATTTCTCCTTTGTTATATACCTGTTGTTTTTTCTAGAAGTAACAATTGCCTCATTTTTTATCTGTATGAATTATGAATTCATCCCAAAACTTTCCACTAAAGTTTTCAAACTCCTCTTTAATGTATGTAAGTATGAAACCCTTGGAATCCTCCATACTCCAACTCCAAATGGATAGCTTGCTTCCGAGGTTGTCTACACAGCTGTTATTCTGGCACTTTCCTTTATCATTCTAGCAACTGCCTTGACCTTGCTTCTGTGTAAGATGCCTTGTTTCCTGGATCTCTGGTGTTTTTTTTTGAGGCTCCATCTCAAAAAAAAAAAAAAGAAAAGAAGAAAAAGGGGAGGGATAAGGCCATGTTAGACATATTTCTAAGATATACAAACGGCCAACCCAGCAAATGAAGTTATGCTCAGCATCATTGTCATTAGGGAAATGCAAATCCAAACCACACGGAGATACCACTTCATCCCCACTAGGGTAGCTATTTAGAAATAATAATAATAACAATTGGTTGCTCAGAATATATAATAAATGGAACCCACTTACATTGTTGGTCAGAATGTAAAATGGTGCAGCCACTGTGGAAAACATTTTGGCAGTTCCTCAAATAGTTAAAAATGGAGTTACCCTGTGACTCAGGAATTCCTCTCCTAGGTATATACCAAAGAGAATGGAAACATGTTCACACAAAAGTTTATGTGTGAATATTTATAGCAGCATTAGCCATAATAACTGAAGAATAGAAATGATCCATGTACGTCAGGTGATGAGTAGTTAAACAATGTGGTACATACATACAATGAATAGTATTCGACCACAGAAAAGAGTGAAATACTGGTGCAACATAGTTGAACATTGAAGACATTAGTCTAAGTGAAGGAAGCCAGACACAAAAGGTCACATATTGTATGGTTCCATTTATAGGAAATGTCCAGAACAACTAATCCATAAAGACAAGATTAGTGGTTGCCAGGGGCAGGGGAGAAGGGGAATGTGGAGTGATTTTAAAATGGGTGTGCAGTTTTTTGGGGGACTGATGAAGGTAGATAGTGGTGATGGTTACACAACTCTGAATTACTAAAAATTACCAAATTTTGTACTTAAAATGATGTTTTTATGTTATGTGAATTTTATTTCACTTTAAAAAATATATAAAGGGTTGGGGACGGTGGCTCACGCCTGTAATCCAGCACTTTGGGAGGCCAAGGCAGGCAGATTGCTTGAGCTCAGGAGTTCGACACCAGCCTGGGCAAACATGGTGAAATCTGGTCTCTACAAAAAATACAAAAATTAGCCAGGTATGGTGGCATGCGCCTGTAGTCCCATCTACTCAGGAGGCTGAGGTGGGAGGATCCCTTGAGCCCAGAAGTATATATACATACACACACACACGCGCATATATATAAGTGTATATAATGTATATATGTATGTATATTTAAGAAATCTTATAACCTATATATGTGTATATAAGAAACCATATATATATGTATGCATATATAAGAAACCTTATAACCTTTATATAGGCATTAATTGAAAAAGTGTATTTTCTGTACATCTTTTGAACATTCTCATCTTTAAGAAAATGAGTGCCTTATCAGTATTAAACTTGGAATCATTACAATTTTCATGATACATTAAAAGTGTTTAACATGGTAAAACGTCTATTATGGGAATAGATACATATTTAATAAGATAAATCAGGAAATGCTTACCTATATTTTATAGTCTCATCTTGTTTAGATAAGTTAAACATATTAATGAGTCTCTAGTATTTTAGGATTATTTCTCTAATATTGTACACATTAATGTAAGAGCATTTCTTAGAATCGGACTATTTTCCACAATAAGAGGACAATGTGATATAAATTATTTTTCAAATGTTTTTATTATTGAGTTGTGAGTAACCATTGTTACAGCTATTGCCAGGTGTCCCTGGGGTTGAAAAAGATGTTAATCCAAATACATTATACTAAATTTATTGCCCAATATTGACAATACAAAATGTGTGGCTCTGAGGACAATTGTTTGACTGACTTCTCATGATCTAACATTTGTAGGATTCCTAATATGTAGGAAACATCATTCTCTGTATTTTACATTTTTAACTTATTTACTCCTTACAACAACCCATTGAAGTGAATCATACTTTGTTGTTGCTGCTGCTGCTGTTGTTGCTGTTGTTGTTGTTGTTGTTGAGACAGGGTTTTGCTTTGTCACCCAGGCTAGAGTACAGTGGCATGATTTTTGCTCACTGTAGCCTCAACCTCCTGGGCTCAAGCGATCCTCCCATCTCAGCCCCCTAAGTAGTTGGCACTACAGGCATGTGCCACCGCACCCAGCTAATTTTTTTGTATTTTTTGTAGAGATGTGTTGCCCAAACTGGTCTCAAACTCCTGAACTCAAGTGATCCACCCATCTTGGCCTCCCAAAGTGCTAGGATTTTAGGTGTGCGCCACTGCGTGCAGCCAGAAGTAAATACTATTACCTCCATTTTTTAGATGATAAATGGAGACATAGAGAGGTCATGTGGTAACACAGATACTGCTACTAGTGCAAAGTCAAGATTTGAACTGGACATTCTAGTTGCCGAATTCAAACTCATAACCACTATGCTGTATTACACTAAACTCCCTCACAAATACGTATTTCCATTGGAAAATGAAGTCACTTTATATTGTAAGATACTAATGCTTAGCTAGGAATGATGGATTCACAGCTTAAATGATATAACTAGTTTCTAATACCAGCATTAATTAAAATGTGGGTTCACTTTGAGGCCTTTTAGAAGGTAAGTAAAATATATCATATTAATAGGTAATGTGTTTTGAGCTGATTTGTTGACATGATTCTAAGCATAAGTAAATTTGATCTTGAAAAGTAGAAGTTGCAATTTAGACTAAAATATAACATAGCACAGATTATATTTACTAATCCAATGACACCACATTATCTTTATGATTCTAATAGAAAATAAAACAAAATTATTGTATGTGCTTTCCTTCTTCAAGAAACTTAAATACAGTTTTCTTTGAATTCTTTCTATAGTACCGCTTAACAAAAATGTTTTCTAGTTTTTTATGTTTTTTATAGTTACGAAGTTGGTCACCTTCCAAAATTAATAAATTGGAACTTATCGTCTCTTCATTTAATGAGAGATTATTGTTAAAGAAGAGACATAAGCTTGCAGGTGCAAAACTGGCATTTGATATAGGTAAAATAAATGTCATTATTCTTAGTTGTTACTTCACCCATTATTTTAGTGAATGGCTTTTTTGAATTCTAAAATTACAAACCAGTAAGCAGATTGTGCAAATGTTTTATTTTTACCTTGTGGCCAACATAATAATAATTATATGTAATACATAAGTACTAACTCCAGACTTTGCTTTAAGCATATACATTTTGAGAAATGAATATAACCTCTTGTTAGAATAGCAGTTGATTTTTTTGAGTATAGAAATTTGGATATTTTCTTTAAATTTTATTGCTAAAAAATTAAACTTAATGTTTGTATTATACTTGTTTTCTCTGTTTTAGAAATGTCTATATTTTTATGAATTTGTATTTAAATCAATGTTAGTCATCAATTTTCAATTCAATACATTGGAAATTTCTAGTGTTGCTAACATTATGATTTAAGAAAATTGTCGTATTTTACCACAGAATGTCAATTATATGTCATTCTGTTTTCTTAGGAACTTCCAGCACCATTACTTGATGATAATAGTAAGAAGGAATTTGATGAAGATGTGTATAATCATAAAACACCAGAATCTAATATTAAGATGAAAATAGCTTGGCGTTACCAGTTATTACCCAAGATGGAGGCAAGTAAAACTACAAATTCTTTCTAAAATTTGCAAATGCATTTGTTTTCATCTTACAGAATCTCTCGTGGTATGCCTATATGTGTATTTGTTTATTTAAAGAATTAGCTGTTTCATTTGTAGAGTATTTGGTCAAGATGATATATTTCTTACAAGTAAAATTATGGTAACTTGTTTTTTTTACCAAAATAGATTGTTTCATCTCTTCCATAATACCCATATAGAATGCTTTATTCTAGGGTTGCAAGACAGAGTAAGTGAACTAATGAAGCCATTTCTATCCAGTATGGTTACCTATAAATGTTCAATGTAAGTGATGGTTCTTTGGAATTACTATTTTTATCCTTAAACATTTTCAATCGTTGTATTTTCAGACTCATCTGTCTGGTAATGTCATCTATTCAGAACAGACAGAATAGGTAAGAAATGAAGGAAAAATTTCTGAGAAGTCAAAACAAATGCCAATAAATCTGTCCAGTAACTCATGAACTCTGTTCCTGGTGATGGCATGGTTCATTTATTAGCTTCCTTATTTGATTGTTCACTTCATTCACTTTTCGGATGACATTATTTAACATCTATCAGATATTACCGTACTAGTAGAAAAGTTAAAGAAGAGACATAAGCTTGCGTAATCTGAATAAAACATAGTTTCCTTAGTCCATCCATCTCTAGTCTTCCATATTGACATCAGTGTTATCTTTCCCAAGGATAGAAATATGTGTGTGATACTCTTTAACGTCAAATGCCTCATTTGGTTTCCTATTTTCACTACCCCCTTCTAAATAAATAGCAGACTGTAGTACCCTCTAATACCCTCCTGCCAAACTCAGACACAGCCTTAGAATTCTTCTCTACAGGAATGTTCTGGGTAGCCACTACCAAGTTAGTATATGAGATGAAACCTGTTTGCTATTATAAGCTTTCAATATGAAATACAAATTTAAGATTGTATAGAAAATCTGTACAACCTAATCCAAGTCTACCTTTTTAGCCTCTTCCTCCTGTGTATATAAAACACTACATTCAACTATCCTATGAGAATTGCTCCTTATAAATTGCTTGTATTTCTTTTAGTAATGCTTTTTTCACTTTCTTACTCACCAATGCATCCTTCTCCAAGTTCAAATGTTACTACCTCTTATGGCTTTCTGTACATAATTATCTACTTTCTTTTTTTTCCCTGTAACACTTCATATATTTTAAAATACGTCTTTCTCTGGGTCTGGCGCGGTGGCTCACACCTATAATCCCAGCACTTTGGGAGGCTGAGGTGGGTGGATCACGAGGTCAGGAGTTCAACACCAGCCTAGCCAAGATGGTGAAACTCCGTTTCTACTAAAAATACACAAAACTTAGCTGGGTGTGGTGGCGGGCGCCTATAATACCAGCTACTCGGGAGGCTGAGGCAGAGAATTGCTTGAACCCAGGAGGCAGAGGTTGCAGTGAGCCAAGATCGTGCCATTGCACTCTAGCCTGGGCGACAGAGCAAGACTTCGTCTCAAAAAAGAAAAAAAAAAAATACATCTTTCTCATTGTTTTATACTTAATTGGTAGTGTAACTCTCTCCTCCACCAGACAGAAAATTTTCTGCAAGGCAGAGTGCTTGTTTTATTTCCTCTTGTACCTCCAGCACTTTTACTAATGTTATTTTAGTCAATAATAATGATAAATGTATTTATTCATTTAGTCAGCAAATACTAAGCTAAGCATCATCTGTGTACCAGATATAAAGCATGTTATAATAGGTGCATATTAAGCAATGACATGTTATTCTAATTTAAGTGTGGAAACTATTTGAATAATAATTTTATGCTGTGATTTAAATGACTGTGAACAAACTACAAATTTAAGGGAGAATATTTGCAACTCAAATTATAAAACAAGGACAAATTTTACTTACATACAAATAACTTTTAAAATGAATAAGGAAAAATTCTACAACTGATTTTTTTTTAATGGTCAAAAATATGAAAAGAAAATTTAAGTGACTCTTAAACATACAAAACGTATGCCCAATTTCAGTTTTAATGAGAGAAATTCAAATGAAAACTACACTGTCCTGCTATTTTTCTCTTATCAAATTGACAATGATCTAACTTGGTAAGACACTGTATTAGCAAGGGTGGGGGAAGCTGGTACTCATATTTTGCTGGTGAAAATGTAAAAAGGTACAACTTCTGTAGAGAGTATTTTGGTAGTAACATTCATGATTACAAAAACATATATTCTTTGATTCTTTTGGAAATTTACATCATTAATATATTTACTAAAATGTAAAAGTGAATATACATGAGCTATTCTTGCAGCATATTTTTTTAATAGCAAGAGATTGAAAATAGCCTAAATGTCTATCAGTAAGCAACTAGCTAAGTAAATTATGGTGTGTCTGAACAGTAAAATACTATACATTTGTATTAAAAAATAGAAGGAAGCTCTGTGTAATCAGAAGTTGTTACAGGTATAGCCTAGTTTGGATGTGAACGAGAACTGGGTGCAGGCGGCCAGAATAGATGTTAGTCTGTTTAGGAAAATATGAGTTAAGTGATAGAGATCAAAACAAACTAGAAATAGAGGACTAGCACTTGAGAACCCTAATGGCAAAGAACTTCATGTCTTTGACTCTGGCAGATTTATTCAAGTGACTGGGCTTAATTGTGACTGTATTCTAATTTTTCTACTGCTGTGTCCTGAAAGAGTCAGTAATGAACCTAAACTCTAAGTTTAGAGACTGGAGTACAGTGGCATGATCTCAGTTCACTGTAACCTCCATCTCCCACATTCAAGTGATTCTCCTGCCTCAGCCACCCGAGTAGCTGGGACTATAGGCGCCCACCACCACATCTGGCTAGTTTTTGTATTTTTCGTAGAGACGGGGTTTCATCATGTTGGCTGGTCTCAAACTCCTGACCTTAGGTGGTCTGCCTGCCTTGACTTCCCGAAGTGCTGCGATTACAGGTGCGAGCCACTGCACCCAGCTGGTTTTGGTCTTTTCATTGGCAATTAACATTCTCAAGTGAAATTGTTGTCAAAAATGCAAGTAACTAAAGCTTTAAGCCTTTTTTCTCCTTTTTTTGTTTTTTGAGACAGAGTCTAACTCTGTCACCCAGGCTCAAGTACAGTGGCACGATCTCGGCTCACTGCAGCCTCCACCTCCTGGGTTCAAGCAATTCTCCTGCCTCAGCCTGCCAAGTAGCTGGGATTACAGATGCGCACCACCACACCCAGCTAATTTGTGTACTTTTTAGTAGAGATGGGGTTTCACCGTGTTGGCAAGGCTGGTCTTGAACTCCTGACCTTGTGATCCAACCATCTCAGCCTCCCAAAGTGTTGGGATTACAGGTGTGAGCCACCGTACCTGGCCAGCCTTTTCTCTTATTGCTATTATGAAAGCTATATAGAGTTTGGGTAAAAATCATTTGTTTCTTTAAAAATGCATTGTTTTTTATAAATTTGAATCATAGATACTATCCTTGCCCCAGTGAGTAGTGCTAATTTCATTCCTCCTTTTAGAGTCTGGTGTACCTGCCATTAGCTTTGTTATCTATTAATTAAGGTTGCATATTAACAAATAAACTTAGTACAGTTTTTCTTTTTTTCTTTTCTTTTTTTCTTTTTTTTTTTTTTTTTTTTGAAATAGGATCTTACTGTGTAGCCCAGGCTACAGTGCAGTGGTGCAATTATGACTCACTGAAACCTTGACCTGCCAGGTTCACGTGATCTTCCCACCTCAGCCTCACAAGTATCTGGGACCACAAGTGCATGCCACAGCACCATGTCTCTATTTTTGTAGAGACAGGGTCTCACTATGTTGCCCAGGCTAGTCTCAATCTCCTGCTTTCAAGCAATCCTCTCACCTTGGCCTCCTGAAGTGCTGGGATTACAAACATGAGCCACTGAATTCGGCCCTAGTGCTCAGTTTTCAAGGTTTAAAGCTTGAATGTTTTGAAAATTGTTCTCTTCTTACGATGATCTTATCCAGATTATTTATTTTTTCATTTTCTTAGGTCTCTACTAAAAGATTAGTTTATCAGAAGTGACTGCCTTTGTCACTGTAGATGAAATAAAACCACTCTCTGTCATCTTCTTTTGCTGCTTTACTTTTCTTAAAGGCACTTATCATTAAATGATGATAATATATATCTAATTTATTATCCTCTATCTCCTACTAGAATGTGAGCTCAGTGGGAGAAAGGGACTTTGACCGTTTTGTTTTACTGACATTTAGTAGGTGCTCAGTAATTATTTGTTGGATGCATGAATGAATGAATTATATAGTATGTAGATTAAATATTAAACTGAGCTAAGACACATTAATCAATATAGACAAAATGATAGCTTATTTTGAATATGCAGTCAATGGTCATGCTTATGTTTACTTGTATTTACAGTGAGTTCTGTCCACTTTAGAAAATAGAATCACCTTCTGGCTTCTTTGCTTTTCTTTGAAATGTCACTAGCATGTATATTTGCCTGTTAAGGTAATTTTATATATGATGATTTGCCAAGACTGATAGGCTTTGATGATCACTCATCATTATCTACTTTATAAATCTAGGCTTTACTTTGCCTTTCTCATTTTAACACACACACACACACACACACACACACACACACACACACACACACACACACACACACACACACACACCCCTGGCTGTATTAGTTCATTCTCACTGAGACTGGGTAATTTATAAACAAACAAAAGAGGTTTAATTGTCTCACAGTTTCACATGGCTGTGGAGACCTCGGGAAACTTACAATCATGGCAGACGGTGAAGGGGAAGCAAGGCACATCTCACATGGCAGCAGGAGAGAAAGCACAGGGGAAGCTGCTACTGTTAAACCACCAGATCTCCTGAGAACTCTCTCACTATCAGGAGAACAGCATGGGGGAAACCACCCCCATGATCTAATCACCTCCCACCAGGGTCCTTCCTCAACGTTTGGGGGTTACAATTCGAGTTGAGATTTGGGTGGGGACACAGAACCAAACCATATCACTGGGTTTTCTGAGATCAGATGAGATTGGGCACATTCAGGGTGGTTTGACCATAGACTTCACTGTTTTCTTTATTTTACTTGGGACAAAATGCAGTTAACATAATTGTGGCTTAAGATTAAATAAATAGTTCAAAACTAGGAGTGTTGATTATCAGAGATGCCTTTTAAAATAAGTTGTCACCAGGTCCTAAGGGTGTGGCCATATTACCACTTACTAATGCAAAAGAGGACAAGAATATATACACCTAGATCAGTAACAATAGTTCAGTAAAGCATAAAGCAGTGCTTCATTTAAATGGAAGAGTGTATAGTTTTAAAAAGCCCTCTTTCCTTCAACATGTGATTTTAATTCTCTCTCTAAGGTAGATATGCCTTCTTCTCCACTGTCTTATAATCATCAACCACTATTCCTGACACTCCATGAATTGTTAGCCAACAGTATATTCTGAGACTTAATTTTCTCAGTATTGCAGAGCTTTAATACTATGAGCTACAATGACTCCAGCAATTCATTGCAGTGTGTTAAGTCTTTATTATATTAAATTCTCAGGAAACATTGACTTTCTGTCTTAATGGTTTAGCTGCAACAGTCCTGTGGTAGATGTGTACAGGTATAGATGACCAACAAATACCATTTTTTCAATAAGTCAATGTAATTACAAAACACAGTGACAGATCTTCTCATTCTCTAGTGAATCATGACACAATAATAATAATGAATAACAGTTACATACAATTCATAATTTACAGAATATTCATTGCTAGTATTACATTAGAGTCTCACAACAGCCTCGTAAAATAATTATTAGCTCCAGTTTCTAGTGATTAAACTAAGGATCGAAGTGTTTTAAAAACTGGATTCTTGCTGTCTGGTATGCTATACTGAGAAATAAGAAATAATAACGGGAAGAAAATGTCATATTTAGATTTTTTTGGTGCAGCTTTTCTTTGAAAGTTTAGTTTCTTTGTAACATACTAGAAGTAGAGTATGGTATTGTTTTTTACCATTTTCCTCCTGTACCCCCATCAAAGTTCATTTTCTTTTAGCATCATAAAATTTACTGAACCATTTCATTTTACACACTTCCACAGATGACAAAGTCAAAAGGCAGTTTATGAATGTGAATTAGAAGTTTTCATAATGTAAAACTAAAGCAACATGTTCTTACCTAATAAGCTGACTAGTTATTGATAATAGTTTGATATTTTAAATTTATCCATTTTTATTGAGTTGATGACAGTTTTTTGTAGATGATAATAATTATTTTATTTACAACATGTAGTTATCTTTTTTAGAGGAAATGTCTAAGTCTTTGTTTTATAATTCTAGGCCTCAAAAGATTTCAGTGTTTCAAAATCTGGTTATATGTTAATGTTGTATGTCTTGAGCAGAAAAATTTGGGAAATTGTTTTTTCCTGTAAGAATAGATTTTTATTTTCATTTTTAATTGGAATTTTAAAATTCTTCATCAGCAATAAAATTTTCATGGCTACCTTATGAATATTTTAGCTACTATATCTAATTTTAATTTCTAAATAAATTAATAATTATAATGAGTAAAGCTTCCAATTTTATTTTTACATTTTAATGAATTATTTGTGTTCTATATGTAAACTGTCTCAGCATGAAATCAATTTTCTGCCTTGATTCATTCCAAATCTGTGATTTCTATCACATTACTATTGTAATTAGAAACATTAATAGAGACGGCAACTTAAAAAGCATACTTTGCTTTTTGGCAATTTAGCATATTTCTCTGAGTGCATAAGACTTCAAGAACTTTCAGTCCACTAATAAATTTATTAACTCAAACTTAAAAGAAATGAAAAGTCTCTTTCTTTCTCTCTCCCCATGGCCAGTCTGCTAAAATAGATTATTCATGCTTATTTGATTCAGGTAGGCTTTTGCAAGCTTCCCTACTAGGCCTGGGAATGTGGTACATTGAGGCCTTTTCAGAGGCTTCTGACATAGACCAAGCTTTTATTGCATGGTGTTTTATTATAGCCAAATCCTAGTCTCCACCCAGTTTGTAGGCACTCTGCTTATTCTTTTGAATCAGGAAAGGTTATCACCTACCTTAATCCATGCAGCAGCATGGATTAAGGACACCAGTGTGCCCCAGGATTCTCAAAGAGGATCCTGGAAACTTCTGGGTTTTTCTTTTTTGCTGTCTTTACTAAATTCTGTTGGGCCTTAGGGGGATTTGCATCTGAAATGGGCAACCTGGTGTTTTTCTCAATGAAGACATCAGATCAAAGTTCAGTTAGTCAAGGCCTTTCTAAAACATTAAGGGGGCTTGGACTTACACAATAAAAAGATGAGCTCTAGCAGAGATTGCAGTAAAAACATTCTGAACTATAATCCGGATAAAGAATAGATTATAGGCCAAAGAACAGACCTTGTTTAAATTGCTTTAGACTAATAACTTTACATTTTAAAAGTTTGCACCCTAGTTTTAAGAAACATTTTAATATTATATATTTTATTTATCCATAGTTTCATGGTAAATGGATAAATTATGTTTTGGGAACAAGAATTCTGTACATATTGGTTTGAAAAGATTAGATTGAAGCAAATTGATAGCATCTCTTTCATTAATGAAAGTAAGTAGTACCTTATGGAGGGATGAACAGTCATTTCATTTAAAAAATAAATGTTGAACCTACAGACTCTGAATCTGAAAAAAGTGTTTCTATTAGACTTTAAAAGTTTTATTTCTTATTACTGTATAATTTCATGTTTGTAGGCATTTAGTTTAAGAATATGAACCCTTGAAATCTTAAATGCAAATATCTAGTGTCAAGCAAATATGTCTTTCTTATCTAAATTAAAAAGTTGTCACTTAGATAAGTATCTACTATGTATAGTTCTTCAATTTCTGTAGTGATTATCTAGTTTTGTTGAATAGTCTGAAACTTATATGTTTCAGGACAGTGGAAATTATGTAAGAGTAGATCTGGAATCTTTTATTAGAAAGTATTGCCAAGTGGAATTTGTTAATAATTCAATTTTGGATAGTGGTATATATATATTTTCAATGTGTTGAATGAAAGAAATTAGCTCAAAGTCCATTCAAAGCAACCTAATAATAATGTTATGTTAGTAGACTTTGCTATCCCATATAAATCAATTCAGTGTCATATAAATTAGAGTTTCTTATAAGAAAGATAATTTGTTGGAGAAATTGTTAGTAGAGAACACAAAAGAGGAATTATCAATGAACCAATGATTATGCCAGGTTCTGATTGATCTAATGTAGGTCATATACATTCTTCAACTTTATCGTGCCTTGTTCCTGTTTGGAGTATTGTAGTACATTTTATCCTATAAGCTTAATTTCAATTTGTAAGAAATGTTTAATATACATGTATATTGTCTTATGTGAGAATTCAGTTTTAAAATGATACTCAGTTTAATATATTTAAATAGCTAGCTTCTTTTGGACCTCTTACCAGTGAATTAATTGAGTTTAAGTTTTCATTTAGTTCTTGGCAACTGCATATTTAATTTGTCATTAAAACCTAGAATCTTAAATATTAATTGAGAATTATGTATATTAAGTTTTAAACTTAGAAAGGTATACAGTATAATAAAAAAAACCAAAGAGGTTTTTAAATTCTTGTCAAATTTAGGGAACCACTAGAAGTGAAGAAACGTGAAAGATAAAAAGGTTGATTTGTAACTATAAATGGTTTAAAATAATAAAGGTTGTTGTATGCTTCTTTGAAATTTACTTAGTGTATGTATATCAGTTCTTCCTTATTAACTTAAAATTCATAAGTATGTCATTGTTTTGCTGGATGTAGGACAAATAAATTATAGCTTAAAAATAATTGTTTAACAGCCACTATGGGTTTTATTTTAGCAGATTGGACCAGTATCATCACGATTTGGTCACTATTATGATGCATCAAAAAGAATACCACAAGAACTAATTGAGGCTTCAAACTGGCATGGATTTTTTCTTCCAGAGAAAATATCTTCAACTCTCAAAGTAGAACCCTGGTAAGTTAATGACCAATTTAATAACAAAGTCTGATTTCAAATTTTAGTTGAATGCACTTTTGCCACATTTTTGAAAGAATACACATCTAAGGGTAAATATAATAATAAATACTAGTTTTCTATATAATTTGTAACTTCAAGTCTATATATTTTTCATAGTATTTCATTACTGTGACTTTCTTTTTTCTTTGGTCCTATAACTGCTGGAACCACTATTTCTCTAATTTGCAACTTGAAAAGTCAGGACAACAAATTTATAATAAGTGCTGGTTTTCAAGAAGTGTAGAACAGTTCTAAACCAGAGTCTTTCAGCTTTAAATGCAAATAGACACCTAATAAATATGTATTGATAATAATAGCAATGAAAATGATACAAACTAGTATCATTTGCTTAATTTAATTTTTTGGCATAAACTTTTTCAGAGAGTAAACAAGTATGTACTTTACAATATTTTATTTATGAAGGCTTTCTATTTCTGGCTCTGCTGTAAATAAGACAATCTGTATAATTTTAAGTGAGTTAGAATTTAGAGTTTTGGTTTTAAGTATCAAAACAACCCAGCATGTTTATACTGCCATTATGTTATTAAGACAAAATGAAAATTACAGGACTTGACATTGAATAATATATGTTATAAAGTGTTAAGAATATTTAATTTCAATTTTTATTGCAGTAAATTATGGAACAGATTGTCATTTATATTTTCTTAAGCACTTGTAAAACCATTTTCAAAATTAGATGAACTATTAAATGAAGATTTGATAGCAAGGCATTGTGAACCAAAATGACTTAAAATTTATAGTCTCTGTTCTAAAAATAATACCTGAGAATTTAGTAGAGACTATTGTACTCATTCTTATTAAACATTTCCAAAAAATATTCACTTTATTATGGAGTTCTCCAATCTATGGATAGAGACTTAGCAAAAGTGGTGCTTTGATGTTGTTTTAGCATTTATAACTACCATTAATGTATTACTGCTATGTGTCAGCCACTCTGTTAGGCACTTTACATTTGTTATCTTCTGTAATCCTTATATTAACCCTATACAGGGTTATGTAGTATTAATATGCAGAAGTATGTAGTCCCATTTTCTAGAAGATAACTGAAATTCACAGAATTGATTTATCTGAGTTTAATTATTAAGTGATAGAACCAAGCTTAATCTGTCAGATTTATCTTTCTTTTTTGCTTCACTGCTTCAGAAGATTTTGGTGTCTTTCACCTTTACCTTCCTATGTCATGCAGTAATGAGCACTGATAAAGGAATTTTTAAAATCTGGTTTCTGATATTGAGTTCATCCTACCCTTAACCTTGGGCAGATCACCTAAAATCAGTGAAAATTAATATCTTCATGTGAAAAATTGGAGGTGGGGAGAAGAGGAAATACCACCTGCTTTACTACCTCACTAATTTTTTGTTAAGTTTGAATGATTATATTGATTTTTCTATTTCCCAGTTTTTGCCACACATTGAGTCAAACATGCATTTACGTACAAGCTTGTGAAATAAGTCAGGATAATTTTCCCTTAATTTCTCAAATAGTAGTAAAGAGTGGAACCCAGGTTCCAAGTAAATTCTCCCTGATCAAATATCTGTATTGCTATACTGTCTCCATTAACAGAGTGCTTAGGAAAATAAATGTAAAATGTATATTATGTTTGATGTATTTCAATGAAAAATAATACGGTGTTACTTTTGTGATTTAAAAAAAATATATTTTAAGGACGATGCTTTTTTTACACCAGCAAGTACAGTGTTATTCTTCATTTATTCAACAGCTGGGGTAAGGAGGGGATTAGCATGTGTCAAATATCTTTTCCAAGTCAGGTGCTCTCCCAGACATTTGACTATGGGATAACTCATTAAATTTTGCCAATAACCCTCCAAGAGAATGTTAACCCCATTTTATAAGGAATTTCAGGTTAGAGTTGCTAAGTAACTCTCCTACCGTTGCAGGCTGTCAGTGACTGAGCTAACACCCAAACTCAAGTTTCTAAAACCTCTGCTCTTTTTTTTTGTACCATGCTGCCTCCATTTACTGAGGCAGTAAATGTACACCCACCAACCTAGGTGCCAAAAAAATTACTCCTTAATCAGCTGTGAGGATATAATCCTATAGTCATTAAAATACATATTTTCTGAGTGTTTTGTAAGAACTAGCAGTTTTGCGCAGAATAGGAAAATTTATAGATTTTAATTATCAAGTCAGTATTTCATTTCATAGAGTTAACTGATAATTCATTTATTTCATATTAAACTTAAATGCTTAATTAAATGTAATTAAACTTTAAACATGTAATTAAATTAATTTTCAAAATGGGTACTTTACCATGTGAGATTTATTTTAATTTATGAAAAGCATGTGCTCATTTCACTAAAATGAACTTTACTGGTTCATTTATAAAACAATAAAGCTAAGCCTTACAGTTATCTATGCTTTTCCTATAATTAAGGCTAGAGGATATAGCTGTGTCCTACTGTCACATGTGAGGATATAATATATAATTTTGTAATTTCTGAAGGTGCTATTAAAACATGTAAAGATACTTTTACAATAGGAAAAACTGCAGATCATTTAAAATTTACAGTAACTAATTTAAAATGATTAGAAGGTTTGCCTGTAGAAAAAATTCACACATACAGTTTAAATTTTCAAATTAAAGCCAGAGTATAAAGACTTCAGATGTTTTATAATAATATTATCAAGATAGTTCTGTTTGGCTATTTCACTATTATAAATCAGATAATCTGAATCACAAAATAATAAGTTGGTTTTGAGAATAATTCTGGAGTCTAAGATTTTTTACTTTGACTTTGTTTTCAATTAAGCTTTGCTAAGTATGTCCAAGCATAGTTTGGTTTCCTTAGTAGAAAGACACTGCCATTTTTTAGTGTCATCTTTCTTACTGATTAACAATTATATTAACATATTGCTTAATCTACCACTACCAACTGAATGTTTGTGTCCCCCCAGAATTCATATGTTGAAGCCTTAACCCCAAATGGATGATATTTGGAGATGGGACCTTTGGGAAGTAATTAGGTTTAGATTAGGTTGTGGGACCCTGGTGTGATAAGATTGGTATCTTTATAAAAGAGGGAGAGACACTGGAGCTCTCACTCTCTCCTGGAGCATGCACGAATAGGCCATGTGAGCACACAGCAAGAAGGGTGCTATCTGCAACCTAAGGGAAGAGCCCTCACCAGGCCCCAACTCTGCTGGCATGTTGATCTTGGACTTCAAGTCTTCAGAAGAATGAGAAAATAAATTCCTGTTTAAGCCACCCAATCTATGGTATTTTGTTATGGCATCCTATCTTTGTCCATTTGTGGTGCTATAACCAAACAACTGAGACTGGGTAATTTATAAAGACAGAAATTAAATATTGAACTTTCTATCCTCCAGATCTATGAGAAAATAAAAGTGCTGGCAGGTGTGGTTGTCTGGTGAGGCCACCATTCTGCTTCCAAGATGGCACCTTTTTCCTGCATTCTCCAGAGGAGAGAAATGATGTGTTCTCACATGGCAGAATGTAAAAGGGCAAGCTAGCCAAAAGGCTATGTGAAGCCTTCTATATAAGGGCCTTAATCCCGTTCCTGAGAGAGGAGCCCTCGTGACATAATCACCTCTTAAAGGCCCCATCTCTGAATACTATCACATTGACAACACCTGAATTTTGTAGGGGACACTTTCAAACTATTGCACAGACTGAGCTGACGATGTTAGGTCTTGAATATTGAGTTTGCATATAGTTGGTAGTCAATAGAATGAGTTTATTTTGATATGTTTCTTTGAATTTCAAGATTTTATTTTAACATATTTATCCTAACAATAACCAGTAGTTTCTTATATTGTCTGAGTGTTCTACTGATTAAATTTAATGAATTGAATTCTGTGAGAACCAGTTATATTTCTGGGAGAATTTGTAAGTGAAAACGATGAAAAGAGGATGGAACTAACATTTTAGAAGTCATCCCATTTTTCTCATCCTGCCAAGTTTCTTTACCAGTTTAAATGGAACCTCAGTGTAAGTCTTCTATAATGTTTTCCTAGACAAATTGTAATTGTGTTCCTCATACATTCCTACCTACTTTTGTTCATATTTCTATCAGGACACTTAACACATGACACTGTAATTATTTATCTTGTCTACATGCTTGTCTTTCCCCTCAGACATTGGAAATCCTTGAGGGAAGGGGTTTTGCTTTCTTCATCTTTTTTTCCCTTATATCTAGAACACAGGTGTCCAGTGCATGGTTGATGAATTAATGGATCAATGCACAAAATATAGTAACTGTAAGAGATAATTGGAACGACAGCTGAGAAAGGAATGAGGCCAGTAGACCCAAGTTCAGGCAAACTGATTTATTGTCAGTCCTGCCAGCTACCTCCTGACAACAGCAGAGGAGGCAGCCCTGCTTACAGACTACTGCAGGACTTTATAGGGAGAGGAATTGGGTCAGGGTGGGGGAGTTGAGTCGGGGGTGCAGGTGTCTTGACTGCATCCTGGAGATGTTTTTTGCCAGCTTTGTTATGCGAGGTTAACAGACATGTTAACCGCATCCTGTAACTGTCTGGACAAGTTACTGGAGGGGTCAGTGATGGGGGATTTGTCTGTTGCCCTAGGGTAGCTGTGTGGAGAGTGCAAGAGACTGTATTGTAAGGCCTGTGGGAGGGGAAAGGAATGGTCTGGTCGGGGTGACCCTAACATTCCAGCCTTTTAACAGATGATGGGAAAGGGGATGCCATTTTTCATCTGCTACTTCAAGCTGAGAGGGGGCAGTGGTCACGGGAAAGGCTGGAAGGTAGGGGTTGGTCCTGGTACTGGTTTTGAAATTGCTGGTATTTTTGTAGTAGCATCATGTTTTGTATGGTTCCATGGGTGAAAGCTCGAACACGTTCTGTAAAAACTGGGTAAAGAGACGTAAGAGGCAGGGCCCAAAGATTAGAAGAAGGAGAATGGTTATGACGGGTCCTAGGAGTGGGAGTAACTAGGAGGCCTAAGAGCTGAGAGACAAGGGGGCCAAGAGGGCCAGGCAAAGAGCTGTTTTTGTGTGTGTGGGTGGGGGGAGCAGAGGGGTGCACTCAGTCTTTTAGTTTTTTGACTGCATCCTGAACCAAGCCTGACTGATTTAAAAAAGAAGCAGCATTCCTCATCTAGGAAGATGTAGAGACCTCCATTTTTTGCAGTAAGCAAATCAAGGCCTTTGCCGTTTTGAAGGATAACTGCTGCTAGGGAGACTAGTTGGTTTTCGAGATGGGTAATAGAGTTTGCTTTTTTTTTTTTTTTTTTTTTTTTTTTTTTTTTTTAAGGGAAGCCTACACATCTGTAGAGAGTGCCTGGAAATATGATAATGAGGTTCCTCTTAACTGGTGTGTAGGAATAGATGGAGAACGGAGGGCCACTCGGGTGGAAGTGACAGAGCATATATGACAGTTTGAGGTTAGGTTTTTTAGTAAGGTAAATAGATGGGGGGAGGAGAAATAAGGGCAAAGGAGTAGGTATAGGGGGCATGCACCAATATGGAAGGATTGGTGAAGGGATGTTAGAATTTTTTTTTTTTTTTGGTTTGTTTTTGGGGGAGGATGAGTTTTTGATTTTTGATTATCTAGTTCTTTTGGAAGGAGGTTTTTTTGTTGTAGTAGTGAAGCTTTTTTTGTGTGTGTGGGGGAGAGATACTGGGGTTGGATTGTAGGGACAACGAGGAGGAGAGCGCCAGGGGCAGAAGAAAGAGAGACCTTTTTTTGCTGCCTTGTTGGCTTTTGTGTTTTCTCTACAGATTTTATCTGATCCTGTTTGATGTCCTTGACAATGTATAACCCCTGCTTTGGTTGGAAGGTGCAGCCTGAAGGAGTTGGTAAATAAGGGGGCCGTTAGTGATGGGGATTCCTTTGGTAGTCAGGAATCCTCTCTTTTGCCAGATGGCAGCATGGGAATGAAAGATGTGATAGGCATATTTGGAGTTTGTATAAATGTTGACTTGTTTGCCTTTGGAAAGGGTTAGGGCTCTGGTGAGAGCTGTAAGTTCTGCATTTTGGGAGGAGGATCTTGGAGGTAGTGGTTTAGCCTCAATTACATGGTTTAAGGTAACTACTGCATACCCAGTTTTTGGAGAGCCGGGGGCTCTGGAAGAGGAGCCATCTATGAGGAGTTGGTCATCTGGGTTAGTGAGCGGCTCGGGGGAGATGTTTCGGAAGTGTGACTGCAGGTGATCCAAAATGTCAGTGCAAGAATGAGTAGAAGGGGAAGAGGATATGGGGAGTAGGGATACTGGGTTGAGGGAGGCGCTTTTGGTGAAGCTGAATTCGGGATTTTCGATAAAGAGGGCATGGAGTGACTGAATTCGGGAAGGAGAGAGGGAGCTTAATGCCTGGGAGGAGAGGAGATCCTGTAAGTTGTGAGAGCTGTGGACGGTGATACTTTGGCTGAATGTCGGTTTTTTACTTTACAGAGCTAAAATGGTCGCTGCTGCTAATGCTCTAAGACAGGTTGGCCATGCTTTGACAATGTTAATTGTTTAGAGAGTTATGCCACAGGGGCAAAGGAAGGGGGACTTCCCTTTTGTTGCCCTAGGACCCCGAGAGCTATTCCTTGGTTTTCGGCGGTACAGAGAAGGAAGAGTTGGGAGGTGTGGGTTAAGGACAGGGCAGGTGCAGTGACGAGAGTGGTTTGGAGTCTACAGAAACAGGGAAGTATGTTGTGTGTGGGGTTTAGGGGTTCATTGAGAGGGCCTTTGGCTGCTTCATAGAGGGTCCAAGCCAGGAAGGCAAAGTTGGGAATCTATATTCTAAAGAAACCTGCCAGTCCTAAGAAAGAGAGAATTTTATTTTTTGAGGAAGGCGGAGGCAAGCTATTTATTAAGATTGCTTGTGCTGGGGTCATGGCTCGGGCCCTGGGGGAGAGTTAGACTCCTAAGTATGTTACTGTTGGGGTAGATAGTTGGACTTTGGAGGGGGAGCCCCTATATCCTTTGCTAGCAAGAAAGTTTAGGAGGGTAATGGTGTGAATTTGGGAGTCCTCTAGGCAGGGGTTGGAGAGAAGGAGATCGTCGACATATTGGAGGAGGCAGCTGGGGGAGAGGTCTAAGGAGGTGAGGTCTTGGGCTAGAGGTTGTCCAAAGAAGTGAGGGCTGCCTCTGAAGCCTTGGGAGAGGACAGTCCATGTGAGTTGCCTTGACTGAAGAGTGTCAGGGTCAGTCCAGGTGAAGGTGAAGAGGTCTTGGGAATTAGGGTGTAAGGGAATGGTAAAGAAAGCATCCTTTATGTTGATTACCGTATAGTGGGTGGCATTGGAGGGGATGAGAGAGAGAAGTGTATAGGGGTTAGGGACCACGGGGTGAATAGGGAGGACAACCTGATTGATGGCTCAGGGGTCCTGAACGAGTCAATATGAGCGGTCGGATTTTCTAACGGGGAGGTTGGAGGTGTTATATGGAGAGTGTGTTGGTCTAAGAAGACAGTGTGAGCAGAGCTTGTTTATGATAGATTGTAAGCCTTTTTGGTGTGTTAGGGAAATGCGGTACTGGGCAATGTTGGGAAATTTAGAGGGGTCTTTTAACTGGATTTTGATGGGGTCCTGGTGAGCAGCTAAGGGCTGGTGGTGTTTCACACTACTGGGTTAACGAGAGAGGTGGGTAGCGGGTGCTGGGGAGCAGGGATCAGGGGCCGGACTAGCAGAGAGGAGCAGGAGGAACTCTGGTTGAGGGGGGCAGGAAAAGGTGATAGAAGCTTTGAATTTGGCGAATATGTTTCAGCCTAGGATGGGGTTGGGGCAATGAAGCATGATAAGGAAGGAGTGTGAAGAAAAATGGTATTAGATAGGGAACAAGTAAGGGATTCAGTAGCGCGTGGATGTGAGACGAGACCTGGGAAGGGTAAGTGGGTGCTAAAAATTTAGATAAAGCCGAGTAGGTGGCCCCGCTATCGATTAAAAAAGAGATCGGCTTCCCTGCTATTAGCAGAGTTACCCTGGGCTCCGATGCAGTAATGGCAGATGGGACCAGGCCAAGGAGCCGTAGTAGGGTGAGCGATTTTTCACTCCTTGCCTTGCCAGGGTTTTGAGGAGTTGGTTTGTTAGCCTGGTTGTTAAGAGGACAATCAGACTTCCAGTGGTTTCTTGGCAGGCTGGGCAAGGAATTTTTGATGTTCTTGGGTTGGGACATGCCCGCGCCCAGTGGTCTTCTTTGCTGCATTTAAAACAGGCCCCAGAAGGGATACTGCTATCGGGTATTTTATGCCCTTGGGTGCTGTTGCCAGATTGGCGAATAGCCGTGACTAGTAGCTGGCATTTGGCATGATCTCGTTGGGCTTTGTTTATTTTTTCTTGTTCATCCCTATTATTAAAGACTTTGAAAGCCAGGTTGAGAAGGTCTTGTTGTGGGATTTGAGGGCCGTTTTCAGCCTTTTAAAGTTTGCACCATATGTCAGGAGCAGACTGAGAGATGAAGTGGGTATTAAGAACAATGGTTTTTTCCGGGGAGGTGGGGTCAACACGGGTATATTTTTGGAGGGCCACTGTAAGGTGAGAAGGAAATTCAGTGGGGTTTTCATCGACACTTCGAGAGATTTCTTTGAGCTTTTCAAAATTTACCGCCTTATGAGCTGCTTCGTTAAGGCCTGCGATGAGGCAAGTACTCATATGGTTACGAGATGCCCGGCCGGGGTGTGTGTGTTGGTACTCACAAGGGGGCTCCTTGGAAGGGAATATTTTATTTCAAAACTATAAGACTTTTAGATTGAAAAGCAAAGAACCACAGTATATTCAGAAGTCTAAATATAAGATTAAAGATTACAGGCATGAGTCATGCCTCTAATCCCAGCACTTTGGGAGGTCAAGGCAGGAGGATCACTTGAGCCCAGGATTTCAAGACCAGCCTGGGCAACATAGTGAGACCCTGTCTCTACAAAAACAAAAACAAACAAAAAATACTAATAGCCAGGTGTGGTGGCACATGCCTGTAGTCCCAGTTACTCAGGAGACTAAGGTGGGAGATTCACCTGAGACTGGGAGGCCAAGACTTCAGTGAGCTGTAATCATGCCACTGCACTCCAGCCTGGGCAAAAGAGCAAGACTGTTGTCTCAAAAAAATAGAAAATTTACACTCATAAGAAAGAAATTATAGAAAAGAACATCTAAGACTAAAAATTTGGAAGTATATAGTTATAGAAGTATACTATAAATTACTTTATTAAAAGGATGTGGTGAATGATAAATTAGTGCAAATCTCAGAACTGATGGAAAGGCATCATGTAAGTGTGAAGAGAGATTCTGCTTAGCTGCTAGTGATACAATTAAAGTAAAAAGATAATATTTGAAATTTCAGAAAGAGGACTATTATCCTGGGCCTCATTTTTTGTTTGTTTTGTTTTGTTTTTTAACTTACTTTATTTTCAACTTTTATTTTAGATTCAAAGGGTACATGTGCAGGTTTGATACAAAGGTATATTGCATGATGCTGAGGTTTGGGTTTCTGTTGATTACTTCACCCCGGTAGTGAGCATAGTACCCAATAGGTGTTTTTCAACCCTTGCCTCCCTTCCCCCACTGTATTCCCCAGTGTCTATTGTTGCCACCTTTATGCTCATGTGTACCAATGTTTAACTCCCACTTATAAGTGAGAACATGCAGTATTTGGTTATCTGTTTTGGTATTTCACTTAGAATAGTGGCTGGGCCTCATTTTGACCAATGGAGAGAAACTGCTTGTTTGCATGTTTGCCTTGTTTTTACCTCCTTTCTGTCCTTTAAAGGCCATCAGGTACACAGAGTTAAGTGAATCGTCTTATTCCTCAGTTCATGCATGGTATCCTATCCTCACTGGTATGCATGGGTTTTGTTTTATTATTTTCCATCTTATTCACCCATTCCTAATCTCAGTCATCTCCTTCATAGTTATGTTTGTGTATATCCTTCCAGATTTCTGCCCTCACTTCAATAATGTAATCTTTGACCCTTGACTCTTCTCTATCTCTGTATTCAATCTATTAGCATGTCCTGTCAACTGTATCTTCAAAATGTATCCAGATACCACTTGCAACCTTCACCTCTACATGCTAGCCTACATTACCCACATTTCTTGCCACAGCTGTTGGGATAGCCTCCTAATTGGTCTTGCTCTTTGCTCTTTGGTCCTTGCTCTTTGTTGGCTCCTGTTTTTCTTCAAAATAGCCCTAGTGAGTTTTTCAACATAGAATTTTCCGTCCAGTAGAATTTTCTGCAGTGATGGAAATTTTCTGTATCTGTGCTGTGTGATGTAGCGGCCACTAGCCACATGCATGAATACGTGAAATGTGACTAGTAAGACCAAGGCACTGAATTTTAATTTTATTTTTCTTTAGTTAATTTAAGTAGCCATACATAATTAGTGGCTATCTTGTTAGGCAGTCCAGTTTTACAGTATACATCAGCTCTTATCACTACTCTGGATCAAACACTCCGATGATTCCCCAACTCATTCAGGATAATAAATCCACGACCCTACAAGGCCTTACCTAATCTGATTGCTAGCTGTCTCTCTGATCTCACTGGATCTCACTGAGGTTGGAGAAAAGGTAAAGGGAATATCAAGAATGTTTTCCAGGATTCTGATATTAGACTTAGGATAGTCCAGTCTACTGAAGTAAGTAAGCATAATCATCTGTCCGATAATATTTATTGAAAGCTTTTTCCAAATCTCAGCACCTATGAACTTGAGCAACTGCTATAAGCCTAGCATTATGCTAAGTTCTACATCATTGTAGTGAACAAAGCAGATGTTAACCTTGCCATTGTGTGGCTTACAGTCTAATAAGAAAGCACATAATTTTTTTAAAACAAGCAAACAAATATATATGTAATTAAATATAAAGAAAGAACATTTTCCATGGGGGAAGCTAAGTGAGCAGAGAGAGCAGTGGGTATACCTTGAGTTATGTTCACTAAAAGTCCTTCTAAGTGGAAATATTTTAGCTGAGACCCAACTAAGAAGAAGGTAATCATGCAATGGGCACTGGGCCAAGAAGTATTATTGTCAGAAGGAGCAGCAGATGTGCTAATAAAGGAAGGAGCTTGGTATTTTCAAGAATTTAAAAGGCCACTGTGGCTGAAATCATGTGAGCGATGGAAAGAGCTATGTGGAGGTGAGTTCAGGTGGGTCATATTACTCTCTCAGGAATTTTTTTTATGGGGGCAAAGAAAGATCAATAACTGGAAGGGATTGGGGGTGAAATAAGATTTTTTTTTGCTCTGTTTTATTTAAATGTCAGTGCAGAAAAATTAATAAAGAGGTAATGGATGAAGATGTAGAAAAGAAAGCAGCAGTTTCTGAAGATATGTACTGATGACTTCTCTTTACTTGTGAAATAATGGTCATAGTTGTCCACTAGGGGATGGTTAGTTACCTCTTGGGAGTTTGGGTTAAATTGAGAAACTTTAAAATGGTTATTTCATAGACTGGAAGAATACACTGACTACAGAAATCTCAAATGGTTGTGGTGGTGCCAGTCTATCAGATTGTGTGACTTTCTTGCTTCTGTGCTAAGATTCCTGGGTATAAGCAGGGTTGAAATTTTGCAAGATGGAGTGAGTAGGACAAAGAACAAAGAAGTTTAAGTGATTAAAAAGAGTGAACAAAATGTTGAATCATGAGCCTTAGACTGAAGAAAAGCAACTGAAGACACTTGCTGTTGAGATATATATAGAGATATATATATAGAGAGAGAGAGAGAGATAGATATATATATAGAGAGAGATATATAGAGAGAGATATAGATATATATATATATATAGAGAGAGAGAGAGAGAGAGAAAGAGAAGGGGCAGTACTCTGGTAGTAGATTTACTAATCTTAATAGTGGAGGTAAATGAACAAAGCAAGCTACTAAGATAAGTAATATTGGGTGAGAATAAGTTGTTTGAATTCGGACTGTAAGCCAGGTGCAGAGTCTTCAATTAACAGTGAGGAAAATGTCCAGGAGCTTGATAAAGACAGCAACTTAAAAGGAGAATGGCTGGGGATTAGCAATATATAAAAGAAGCATGGTTGTTTGTTAGTTTCATTTTCCTAGGAAGTGGAGGAGGAGGAGTGATTTGAAAGTGATGTTGGAAAACAAAGAGAATACCAACCAAATGTCCCAAATATTGAGGAAAAGATTCTAAGCTGCAGCTTTATTTGGTTAGGCTCAAGTGTCTACCACCTTTCAAGGGAAATTCCATTGTGCTTTGGAGGGTGGTGGGCACTGTGGCTTTTATTAAGGTCTAAGGCTAATGGTAGCTGTTAAAACTGCAGCAATGGCTGTAGAGAGGTGGCTCTGCAGAAGATTTTTCTGTATAAGAGATCAGGGGTGGTTACTGGGCTTTGCATCCAAGATATAATGGAGTGAAAAAGCAGATTATAGAAATAGGATAAATAGCACAATCCTATTTACATAAAATTTTGTATGGCTTATCCCAAATTCTTTTCTAACACTAATTCAGGAGATGTTAATTTAGCTTCCAAAAACCTAGTGATATGCAGGCAAATAAGCTCATGAAAGACTGCAAACTAAATCCCCTTCCTAGATTATCTAAGAGATTCACAGTATACATTAGATTTGAAAGGCTGTGAGGGAAATGCCAAACATTTTTGAAATACATAGTAATAATCTCTTTACATTTGTTTATTGATAAAATACCCTTCTTTTTAGAATCAAAAACATTTTTATCAGCATACTTCTTAACATCTGCAATCGTTTTTCTCAGTAAGAAATGGAAGGACTGGTATAGAGAGATGTCTTACAGGATATTCACCAAACTGTTAACAATATTTGCCTCTGGGTGGTGGTTTCTGGATAAGTTTTCATTATTATTCTTTGTATGTTTTATATGTTTGAATTTTTATGATGAACAGGAGCTTTTTTTTTTTTTTTTTTTGAGATGGAGTGTTGCTTTGTCACCTAGTGCAGTGGCGTGATCTCGGCTCACTGCAACCTCCACCTCCTGGGTTCAAGCAATTCTCCTGCATCGGCCTCCCGAGTAGCTGGGATTGCAGGCGCACACCACCACACCCAGCTAATTTTTTTTGTATGTTTAATAGAGATGGGGTTTCACCATGTTAGCCTAGCTGGTCTCGAACTCCTGACCTGTTTGCCTTGGCTTCCCAAAGTGCTGGGATTACAGGCATGAGCCACTGTACCTGGCCAGAACAAGAGTCATTTTTATAACAAGAGAAGGGATTTCAAATTATGAGCCTAATCATTTGGTAATAAAATAGTAAATTCTTACCTTATATCTCACCTCATACTGTATTTCCATAGAGTTAAAGAGATAAATATAATAAATGAAATTATTAAAATAATTGCAGAAAATATGAATGAATGTCTTAAATTCTTGGAGTTGCGAAATAGCAATGAGTATATCTCATGCTCAGATCTAAATGCCATTCTCCATTCAAAGGCACCGGGACTCTTTGGAGAAATGGTTGATGGAAGATAAAGAAAAATATATGCTTGGAACATCTTTTTATGTGTAGAAGTTCCTGAAGAATGATGATGGCATATCAAAAGGACACAGAAGCCAGCCAAAAGGAACTCTCACTGGGCATGCTGGCCAATTTGAGCATCAAAATAAATAATGATAGTAATGGATTTAATAAAATAGGAAGATATAAGTACGTACTGATATAAATAAGTGAATAAATTGAAAGTTTTTTGAGGTATAAGATAACTTACATAGCCAGAAAGTACCATCCCACAAACTACTTATTAACTACAAAGGGGAAAAGAATAATTTTACAGTGGAGAAAACTAGAAGAATTACCTTAATCAAGTTAACATCACCAGTAGTGGGAGTGATCAAAAGCATGTATCACCAGATAATATGCAGTGAGAACTCAGCAATATTTCTGTGATAGTTCCACCAAAAATTAATAATTTAAATCTAATCATGAAGAAGCATCACACAAATCCAAATTGGAAACATTCTACCAAACATCTGGACTGTAATCCTCAAAAATGTCAAGATCATGAAAGTTAAGGTAAATCTAAGGAACTTCCAGATTGAAGGAGACTGAAGAGAACAAATGGCAACTGAATGCAACACATGATTCTAAACTATTTCATTTTGTTGTATAGGATGATATTGGAACAACTGGTGAAACTTGAATGGGGTGTGAGGATTACATGGTAGTCTCAGTTTCCTACTTTTACCAATATGCCAGATCAGATGGTTGTATTATTCTCTAGAAGAATGTCCTTGTTTGTAGGAATCACATCCTAAATTATTAAGAAGTGATAAGTCATCAGGTCAGCAACTTACTCTCAGGTGGAATGGGAAAAAAAGATTTTTTGTTCTGTATTTGCAACTTTTATGTAAGTTCGAGATGATTTCAAAATCTTAAAAATTACAAACATATATGCATGTATTTCCATAAATTATGGTTATGTTTAAATGGGTAAGAAAAAATTGAATACCCTACTTCAAAACAGGCAAAAGGTGAACGTTAAGAGGATGTTCTCAGAAGAAGATACAGAAATGACCGATAAATGTCACTATATCAAAAGAAACATAAACCAGAACCATAGAGATAGCACTTAGCATACGGTGGCTGGCATAGTAAAGGGTTAATGAATTTTAGCCATCATAATTGTTATTATTTCTGTTTATATGTTTGAAATTTGTCCATCTAGTCATCCCACCCAATCACCCTCCATCCTGCAACTGGAGTGTTACTATATTATATTGACTTCATGGGGATTGATCATAACTAAGTTATTGAGAACCGATTTTTCTGTCAAGTACTATTCTTAGCATATTACATCTGTTATCTCATTTAATTCTTCAAAAATCCTATGACGTTAGCAGTATCCCCAGTTTGAAAAGAAGGAAATAGAAACAACAGATTTAGTTTATTTAAAGTTACACACGGACTAAAACTCAAGGGACCCCAAACAGTCAACTTACTCTTGAAAAAGACCAAAGTTGGAAGTTTTATACTTTCTAATTTCAGAACATGTTACATAACTACAGTAATTAAAATAGTATGGTATAAAGTAAAAATTGCGTGTAAGGACAGATACACAAACCAATAGAATAGACAGCCCAAAAATAAATTTTTGCATATATGGTCAAACAGTCTTCAATGGGGGTACCAAGATCACTCACAGGGACTGTTTAACAAATGGGAAAACTGGGTATCTAATGCAAAAAATAAAAATAAAAGTGAAGATAAATCCTTGTCTTACACCATATGCAAAAATTAAAATGGATTAAAGACGTAAACATAAGATTCAAAACTATTAAAATCCTGGAAGAAAACATAGGGGAAACACTTCATAATCTTGGATTTGGCCATTATTTCTTGGATATGACACCAAAAGCACAAACAATAAAAGCAAAAATAGACAAATAGGACTACATCAAACATAAACTTATGTGCATCAAAGGACTCAATCAACAGTGACAAGGCAACATAAGAAATGGTAAAAAAAAAAAATTGCAAATTATATTATCTGATAAGAGGCCAATATCCAGAATGAAGAACTCTTACAATATGACAACATAAAAACAAATAACCTGACTTTATAAAATAGGCTAAGGACTTGAATAGACATTTCTCCAAAGATGATATACAGAGGACTAACAAGCATATGAGTAAGTGCTCACTATCACTAATCATTAGACAATACAAGTCAAAACCACAAGATATCCCCCACATCTGTTAGGATAAAAATAAAAAATAGGAAAGGAAAAAGTAAAAAAGAACAGAAAAGATCAAGTGTTGGTTAGGATATGGAGTAACTGGAACTCTTGTGCACTATTGGGATTGTAAAATGGTGTAACTGCTATGGAAAACAGCGTGGCAGTTTCTCAAAACTGTATGATCCAACAATCCCACTTCTAGGTAGATGTCCAAAAAAATGGAAAGCAGGGATTCAAAGAGATATTTGGACACCCATGTTCATAGCAGCATTATTTGCAGTTGCCAAGAGGTGATAGTAGTCCAAATGTCCACCAACTGATAAATTGATAAACAAAATTTACCCATATAGTGGAATGTTATTTAGCCTTAAAAATGATGGAAATATATATTTCATATATAAATACATATGTAAAATACATATTACAACATGGATGAACCTTGACATTGTACTAAGTGAAATCAGTTACAAAAAGATAAATATGGTTTTACTCATATGAGATATCTAAAGTAGTCAAATTCACAAAAACCAAAAATGGAATGGTGGTTGCCACAGGTTGAGGGAAAGAGGGAAATGAGGAGTGGTTGTTTCTTGTTTCATGGATATACAGTTTCAGTTTTGCAAGATAAAAAATTTCTGGAGATCTGTTTAACTTAATGTTAAGTAGTGTTACACAACACATCTGTTGAATATAGTTACCATTACTGAACTATATATTCAAAAGTAGTTAAGATAGTAAATTTTTATATTATATGGGTTTTTTAACCACAATTAAAAAGAAAAATGGGGAAAAACAGATTGGATTTAAAAATCAGCATATTCTGTTAGTAGAAGATAAATCAAAACCAAACAAAGAAATACTCAAAGTAAAATGACAAATAAAAATATTCCAAGCCAAAAAAAAGCACCCCAAAAGCAAAAACACAATGAGATACACTTCACATCCTCTAGGATAGCTAGAATGAAAGAATCAGATAATAAAAAGTGTTGACAAAGATGTAAAGAAATCAGAACCATCATACACAGCTGGTGAGAATGTAAAATAGTATAGTCGTTTGGACTGGTACACTCTGGCATTTGTCAAAAAGTTAAAGTTACCATTTGACCCAGAAATTCTGCTCCTAGGTATATCCCCAAGAGGATCAAAACAAAACCTTTTGTGTGTGTGTGCATTTATGTACAAAAACCTGTACATAAATGTTCATAACTACATTATTCATAATAGCTCACCAGTGGAAACAACGCAGTTGTTCCTCAACTGATGAGTGGATAAAATATGGTATATCCATACAATGGAATATTTATTTCACCATAAAAAGGAATGAAGTACTGATACAGGGTACAACTCAGATGAATCCTTAAAACATTATAGTAAGTGAGAGAAACCAATTGTCTTAGTCCATTTTGTGCTGCTATAACAGAATACTATAAACTAAGTAATGTATAAACAATAGAAATTTATTTCTCATGGTTCTGAAAGTTTGAAAGCCAAAGGTAAAATTGCCAGCATGTTTGGTGTCAGTTAAGGACCTTGTCTCCACTTCCAACATGGTACTTGGAACACTGCATTCTCCAGAGGGGAGGAACCCTGTTCCTCACATGGCAAAAGAATGGAAGAACCAAGAGAATGAGACAGGACTGAACTCGCTCTTTTTTACTGGCACCAATCCCACCCATGATGGTGAAGCCCTTATGGCCAAATCACCTTTCAAAGGTCCCACCACTTAATACTGTAACAATGGCAACTAAATTTCAACATGAATTTTAGAGGGGACCAACATTCAAAGCGTAGTATCAGTCATAAAAGACAACGTATTACATGATTTCATTTATATGAAATAATAATATGAAATATAGAGAGGCAGAAAGTACATTAATGGTTCCTTAGTGCTAGTAGAATTGGAGGGAGTTGATAAAACAGGTATGAGATTACTTTTTGAAGGAATGAAAGTATTCTAAAATTGTGGTAATACTTAAATAGCTGTCAATATACTAAAACCATTGAACTGTACACTTTCAGTGGGTGAATTGTATGGTATCTGAATTCTATCTCAATAAAGTTGTTACCAAAGAAAAGAAAAGAGACCAATTGAATTTAGCCATTGGAGGTCATCAGTCACCATAATGAAAGCAGTTTTAATGGATGGGATGGGGGTGGTGACAGCCTACTTGGAATGGGTTTAAGTGAAAATGTAAGGAGAGGAGCGGTGACACTGAATTTTAGAAAATTTAAGGGGGTTTGATGCAGAGAAATAGAGTAGTAGCTGGCAAAGGAGATGGGACAAGTGGTTGTTATATTTTTTTCAAGGGAGAGATAACAGTATGTTTATATATTATAGGAAACAATCAATAGAAAAGGAGAAGTTAATAATGGAGGAGAGAGGAGAGAATTGTCCAAGTGATATTTTTTTGTATGAGGCCCGTGCACAAGTGGAGGTACTGGGTTGATATAGGAGTTTAGATAGTTCACATATGGCAGCCTGTGAGAAGACAGAATATATATTTGACTACACATGCTGAGAGTGTGGTGTCTTAGTCTATTCACGCTACTATAACAAAAATATCGTAAACGACAGCTTATAAATAACAGAAATGTATTTCTTATGGTTCTGGAGGCTATAAAGTTCCAGGATAAGGGTACCAGCATTGTCAGGTTCTGGTGAAGGCCCCCTTTCTTCATAGATAGGTGTCTTCTCTTTGTAACCTCGCATGGCAGAAGAGGAATGTAGGCTACCATGGACCTCTTTAAGAGAGTGTTAATCTCATTTATGAGTGCTCCACCCTCATGACCTAATCACCTCCCAAAGTTTTCACTTCTTTCTTTTAATTTTTTTTTTTTTAAACTTTTAAATTCAGGAGTATAAGTGCAGGTTTGTTACATAGGCAAACTTGCGTCATGGGGGTTTCTTGTAGATTATGTCATTACTCAGTTATTATGCCTAGTACCCATTAGTTATTTTTCCTAATCCTCTCCCTCCTCCCACCCTTCACCTTCCAAAAGGCCCCAGTGTGTGTTGTTTTCCTCCTTGTGTTCATGTGTTCTCAAGTTCTCACCTTTTAATACTGTTGCATATTAGCGCTCAACATGTAAGTGTTGCGGGGACACAAGAATTCAAACCATAGCAGGTAGAAAATGTAGTGGTAGGACACCTTCTGGCTGCTTCTGTTTTCTCAGTCAAAGGTTATAAACTGATAATGAAGATGGAGGAAGAGATATTGGAGGTTTCAACTAAAAAAGGAAAAGAGAAAGTATGACATTATCATCTAGGAGAGTGAGGATATATATAATGGGAATAGCCTTAAGGGCCTATTGAGGTTTGTGGTCATGAAATTAAAGTCATACCAGTCTGTTTCTCTGGCTATTTTTAGCTATACTGAGGCAAGTGTGGAATAGACAGAGAGTTGTGTTTAGCCAGAATAGCAGGAAGTGTGACAAAGCAAGAGAAGGGCAAGGAAGTGAAGATAAGGATTGACCATGGATCGAGATGGTTAATTAATTGAAAGAGCTTATCAAAGCAGGTGAGTGAAAGGTGTGGTAGACAATGATATAGAGATCTCAGCAGGGTCAAATGATTGTATATGGGTACTAGGTGGAAAGAAAGTAGTAGTTATGTAGAGGGGTATGCATGAAATTGAGATTATAGAGGTATGCTAGTTATTGATAATGACATGGTCTAAGAAACAACCATGGGGATGATCAACTTAAATAGAATGGAGAATAGATCATTGGAAGAGAGATCAAAAAACTGAAAGGCCAGAGTGTTAGATGAGTCATGACCCAGAGTTGGATAGATGACAGCAACAGTGAAGCGTAGTAGGAGACATAGTCTAAAACCTTGTTTACATCAGTAATTAAAAGAAGTCAGAGTGATGTCAAGCTGAGTTATTTTTCATGAAGGATCATAACCCCTCTTAATAGTATCCCTGTAAGAATATGGATTGCTTAGCCCCTACATGTAATTTGTGCATCCTCATAGTTCTTAGTATTTTCCTAACTGTGGCTCAGAGGTTTCTGCTGATCATTGTTCTTCTTGGTGCGCTTAATACATTCCTACACTTTGTAAGTTCTTAGTTGAACATCCATGGTGAAGATAGTCAAACTCAGTATTCTTAGATGCAAATCATCAGTGGAGAAAAATCAGTAAATGACAGCCTTCAAGGTAACAGTAATGAAATTTTTAACTTGAAAATTACTTGTGAATAGACTTCACAGTCTCTATAGTCACATGCAAATTATATGCTAATATAACTAGCTCAGCAAACTATTTTATACAATTAGTTGAGACACTTAATATTGTGCCTACTGCCTTACAAGGGTATCTCACTATTCGTCATAGATGAATGACATATATGTGTAAATAGAATTTTGGTAATACAAATCATACTTTCTCATTTATTTGCATAATAATGTCAAAAATGCTTCATCTTCACTTTAAATTAATCCTAATTGGGAGTGATAACAGCTTCTTTTCCTAAATATTTCTATCAAGTAGTTAAATCAATATTTAAATACACAAGAAGTTCTTATTTTTAAAAGCCCGGCAATGACTGATTTTAATGAGAAAAATCATTTTTGAACCATATGATTTCAAAGTCAGAATGGACAACATAGATTATCTAATGCAACCCTTGGCTTTACAGATGAGAAAATTTCGAGGACCAGGGCAGAAAATTTAAACAATTTACCTTATACCACACATGTACATGTTGACACAGGTAGAACTAGAACCCACATCTTAAACCTACATTCCACTGTACAATACTCGTATCTAGTTTATATATTTGTAAGCATACACTTCACAGTATTGAGTTTTCTTTATTCATCGTGTACCAAGTGCTTTGTAAGTAAGGCCTTGGTGGAGGCCTCGATCAGTGCAACTAAAAGAGAAATCTCTTCCTAAAACTATGCACCTGAATGCTTCATTTGGCTATGTTGAATGAAGCCATGTTCAGGCCTCCTCTAGGCCACATTACCACAGGCTTTTCATTGAATCAAGATCGCCATCTGGGACTTTATCTTAGCATAGCCAAAAGAGCAGGTAATTTGAGTTTTTTAAACTTTGAGTTTTAAGTGCCATTTGTGTCTCTTAATTGTGGTACAGCCTTGGGCAAATTACTTAGCCTCAAAATGGTCTTAAAATCTCAACCATAAAATGGGGAGAATGACTATACTTAACCTCACAAGGTTATTCTATTCAGCAAATGTGGTGACTGTGATACAAAAGTGTTTTGATTATTTACTATGTACCAGACACTTTATCAGATGATATAGTTAAAATCAGGTGGTCCTATTGAAAATCAACCTAAGAGCCTGTTATCTATGTATAGATTTTTCACTTATCAAGTTATTTTAATATCACATGTACATGATCTTATTTTTGTAACTTACCTTTTCACTGATAAAATCTTGTCTCCTGTTACCCAAGGTTTTTTGTTGGTGGTGGCAGTGTTGTATATTGTTATTTACTCATATTTAAATATTTTTTTATTAAACCCCTCAGTTGAAGTGACTTTTTTTCTTTTTTCTTAATTATTAAAAGATTTTTAAGTGTTTCTTTGAAGACTTTTGCTAAGCATTCCTTTGTTTGTTTCCAAAACTGTAGTTTTTATCTGTTATTTATCATCGACCTGTGCTTGATTTCTTTTGTAGAATACTACATCTGATTCTTTTTCTTACAGCTAATGTTTTTATCTTTCTTAATGAGAGTGAATGACAACATTACTTTTCACAGCAAAACCAATGCAATTTGTTGATAGGAATTAAAATTATGTGATGCAAATGTGCTTTAGACTTCTTGAGGAAAATTAGAGATGGGGGATTGAATATTGATAAGCATGAGTTTCATTTTTTTCTATCATCTCTAAAAAATATTAAACTTTGTTATCAGAAAACAGGTTTACATTTGTGTCATTTGGCCCCTTTTATCCATGTTTATATATTAGTATAAAGAAATAAATTCTTGCTAAACTGCATGGTAATATTAGCAGAAAAGCATGAATAATGCACATGGAACAATTTTACTTTTTTAACTAAAGAAAATATTAAATGTTTGATATTTTAAAGGTAAAAAGTAAAGTTCTAGTAATTGTTTTTATGTTCTTTGTATAGCTAATAGTTTTAAAGGCACATTGTAGAATCTCAAAATACATCATTGTAATATAAAAGTTGTTGAAAATACAAGAAAATCAGGCAAAATAGTATATAAATTCATATAATGTGATCACAAAATGATTAGAAATGTGCCACTTTTGAAGCATGTTTTAAATACTTTGATAATGTAATCTTTGTTGAATGTTTGGAAACATTAGTAAAGAAGCCAGGATCTTTTTAACTGGGTTTACTTCTTGCCAACTCCTGTTTTATCAGTGCCTACACTACTAAACACACACACAAGAGTAAACATCCTCAAAAGCAAAGGATTTTAATAACAAACCAAAATTTTAGATGACAATACAAGATACTGATTTTCAGCAAAAAGATATGTGTGTGTGTGTGTACATATATATTACTATAAACATTGCTGGCAAAGAAACATGGAGATTAACAGTACTTAGTATTTTAGTATCAATATCATGTAAATAATTTCAGTTTTAAATGATTTAATCCCATATATTCAAAAATTAATATTCACAATTGATATACCTAAATCTATTGATTTATTCCATTTTATTTGTTATCAAATAGTTTATTTTTCTAGAAATCTAATTAGAGGAATTTATTTTATTACTTATAAAATTTTAAGCATTGTTGATGATTGAACTGTCAGGGTTAAATAAGAAATTAAGAAGTATTGGCTTCGCATCTACCTTTTTATTCTCATATCAAAGAACGCCCTATTCTGTGCAACATGGTAAGAATCAACAGAGTAAAAAAATAACCTATGGAATGGGGGAAAATATTTGCAAATCATATGTCTAGTAAAAGGGTTCATGTTCAAAATATTAAGGAACTCAAACAACACAATAGCATGAAAACAAATAACTCAATTTAAAAATTGGATAAGGACCAAAATAGACATTTCTCAAAAGAAACCATACAGATGACCAATACGTATATGAAAAAGTGCTCAACATTATTCATCATCAGGGAAATGTACATTAAAAACACAATGAAATCACCTCACACCTGTTAGAATGACTGTTATCAAAAAGACAGAAGTGTTGGAGATGATTTGGAGAAAAAGGAACCCTTGTATACTGTTGGTGGAAATATAAATTAGAACAGCCATCGTAGAAAATAGTATAGAGGTTCCTTAAAAAATCAAAAAGAGAACCAACATATCCAACAACCCCAGTTCTGAGCATTCAGTCATTTGACACTTATGAATGGAAATATATTCTGAGAAATACATTATTGGGCAATTTCATCATTGTGCAAACATCATAGAGAGTAATTACACAAACCTACATGGTACAGTCTACATACCTAGGCTCTATGGTACTCTCTTGGGCCTAGCCTACAAACTTGTGCAGCATGTTACTGGACTGAATAGGCTATTTTAATACAGTTATTTGTGTTTCTAAACTTAGAAAAGGTTCAGTAAATAATAGTCTAAAAGATAAAAAGGGGTACACCTATATAAGGCATTTACCAAGAATGGAGCTTACAGGACTGGAAGTTGCTCTGGGTGAGTCAGTTAAGGAGTGGTAAGTGAACGTGAAGGCCTAATATACTAAAGCATACTACTGTAGACTTTATAACACTGTACACTTAGGCTGCACTAAATTTATTAAAAATATTTTCCTTTCTTCAATAAGAATTCACCTTAGCTTCTGTAACATTTTTAATTGATAAACTTTTGCATTTTAAATGAGTTTTTGACTCTTGTAATAACAGCTTAAAACACGCTTTGCACAATTCTACTAAAATATCGTTTCTTTATATTCTTATTCTATTTGCTATTTTTAATTTTTTTACTTGTAAAATTTTTTTGTTAAAAACTGAGACACAAGCATGCACATTACTCTAGGCCTGTGTGGGGTCATGATTATCAATATCACTATCTTCTACCTCCACATCTTTTCCCACTGGAAGGTCTTCAGGGACAGTAACACACACACAGCTGTCATCTCTTGTGATAACAATGCCTTCTTCTGGAATACCTCCTGAAGGTCCTGCCTGAGTCTTATAGTTAGCTTTTTTTTTTTCAATAAATAAAAGGAGTATACTCTAACAATAAAAAGTATAGTATAGTAAATACATAAGCCAGTAAAATTGTCATTTGTTATTATTATGTACCATACATAATTATATGTGCTGTACTTTTTAGGACAAGTTTGTTTATACCAGCATCACCATAAACATGTGAGTAATATGGCTACAACATCACTAGATGATGGGAATTTTTCAATTCTATTCTAATCTTATGGGACAATCATTGTATACGTGGTCCATCATTGACCAAAACGTCCCTATGCAGCGCATGACTGTATATGTAAAGGAAATAAAATCAGTATGTTGAAGACATATTTACACTCCCATGTTTACTGTACCATTATTCACAATAATCAACATATGGAATCAACATAAGTGTTCATCAAGGGATAAATGAATAAAGAAAATGTGGTCTACACACACACAATGGACTTTTAGCCTTCAAACAGAAATCTTGTCATTTGTGACAACATGGATGAAACAGAAGGACATTATGGTAAATGAAATAAGAAGGACATTGTGGTAAATGAAATAAGCCCAACACAGAAAGATGAATATTGCATGATCCCCTATTATTACTATATGAAATAATAATGGTTTGGGGTAGAATTATTATTAGTGGATTAAAATGCATTGGCTATATTTTTGATCCACTCTCCTATAACCCATAGTGACATTCATCAGATGGTTGGCTGGAATTCATTTCATAATCTGAAAGCTTGCAGATTTTACCCCTTGTGCAAAGCAAATGGATCCAGATTAGAATTGAATCTACTGCATTCAGACAGCAGCACTGTGTTCTGAAAGGTTGATCTAGCTGGGACAAATGTGTGTTAAGATATGAAATAGTCATAAAATTGCCCTTACAGAATATTATTTTTACACATATTTCCACACTCGTGAAAAAAAATATATCTATGTAATCTACAGCATTTTCACTGAAAATGGAGAAATAACTGTATGAGAAATAGCCAAACTACCAAATTCTTCATTATCTGGAGCTGTATTTGTTTTGTACACAACAGCATTTTTTTTGTTTGTTTTGTTTTTGCAAGATAGACACTTTTGGGTTTATTGTGGCTGTTCAATTACATGTTTACAGAGATGTACAGATATTTTTCCTGAACCACCTACCATTGATTTTGCACACTAAGGAGTCTGCTATATTTCCTAACATTTTATATTCTTTACTGCTGCATTCATGCTTCAAATTAGATTTCATTCTTTCTTTAGGATATTTCTTCTGCCTATGTGATTGTTTACTTAGGATCACAGTAAAGCAAATACTTGTGTAATTTTAAGGTCACCCACAGCTTTTACAACATTAGGCACTTCAATGTCTATGGAATTGCTATGCTCATGACATTATCATGACATTAATGTTCAGTCATAGCACACAGATTGTCCATTATGCAGAATCTTAACTTCAGATAATGTAAAGCAGATTTTCCTCATGCTTACTAAAGATTCTTTGAGATATTTCGTAGCATTTGTAAAATATTTTAAAACAATAACATTAATGCTAGTATTTATATGGGAAATAAATTTGGTTTTCTTCTTAAATTCATCCATTTATTGCCTTCTTTTAACAAAGGAAGTGAAGATTATACTCACTTTTCTTCATGTGTCTGAAAAAAATCAACTTTTAAAATTACTATTATTTTAGAAGTTCTAAGAAAATTAACTTTGATGGAAGATGGAAGCTCAGGTGATCAGGACATTGATTCAGGTGTACTTGGCATAGCAGTTCATTAACTATGTGTTAATTATGTATGATTACTCCTGAAAATCTATAGTGGCTTCATCTTTTAGGTTGCTTCATTAAATCATTAATTTTCTTGGAGGTAACTAAGCCTGACATAATTAAGTCATCTTAGTCTCCACAGGTTTTTATCTCCCCATGATGTCAGGAACACTGAGCAAGTTATTATAGAGCATTGTAACTTATTCCTTGTATGTACTGACTTTATATTTTAGGATTATATAATACTATTTTGACATTCTTAAGTAATCTAATAAATGTATGCCTTTTAATTATTTACTTAATGTTTTAGCATAGATTTTGTACTTCTGTCTAATAACCCATTTATGTATTTGAACCACTTCTTTTACCAACAGTTCTTTGACCCCTGGCTACATAAAGCTACTTCAGTTTATCCAGAACATCATTTCCAAGGAAGGATTTGATGGATCCAATGCTCAGGTATTAAAATAGCTTCAAAGCCTTTATATAATTATTTATATAATGCTGTTTTCAAATTCTTTAGGGGTGGCAACCCAGAAGTTTTAGAATAATACAGAGTGAACAAGCTGTTTTCAAGCACAGTACATGTAAATAAGCAGAGCACAAGCAGCTTTAGTTTGACTATTACTGTGTATTTAGAGTTTCAGCTAAGTTCTCAGTGGAGGCACATAAGACATACACATGCTTTATCAACATCATTTTTAAATATGCATTTGTAGCATTTAGGATTAAGTAGCTGCATTTTGAAAATTACTTTTAAATCTGCAAGGTTTGTACTTTTCTATTTAAATTGTTCCTGTTTCTGTCATTCGACCTTAATTTCAAATTACCTTATGAGTAAGAATTGTCTTAAGATTTTATTACATTATGCTTTGTTTTATTGAATTAAAAAATACGTTATTTGCCATATTGAGTATCTTATAACGACAATTTCTCTGTAGCTCTAATTTTTAAAACTTCCTCCAAATTTCCACTAATAAAGATGTTCTGGTTAGTTTAACTTAAACAAAATGTGAAAGATTTTATTTCTACATATCATGCCTTTCAGAATTCTTCCACAGTGATTTTAATTGCTTTTGCTACTAAATGATTTGCATTACATTTGTATTATTTTAGCAGAAGTCTTTCTAAAGCACCATTATTTTATTGAAGACAGAGAAACTGAAAGTCTTATTTTTGACATCATCAGCTACATTTGTGCTTAATTCATGGATTTTTAAATATTCTTGTAAACTTTATTATTATATTTAACAGTTTTTCCATGCAAAATAAATTATTTTTCAATTTGCTTTGATTGCCAGTTTAATTGCAGGTTGAAAATACTTATGTGTGTATGATAAAGTACAGACATTTATTTATAGGTGGCTTTTCATGTATGTCATAATTTTTGTGACAGCCTTTAGTATTTAATACAATTTTATTTTGCTCAGTGTTGCTCCATTTTTGGCCCTACCTAATATTGGTGGGTACTGTGTCTTTTCTTTGGTGCCAGTGCTTGTCTGGAGAGGTAAATTGGTCCCTGACAGACACCTCTCCCGACTTGCTGTGGTAACTATGGAAACAGGCATGTCATAACAGTTCCTATGGTACAGTGTGCAGAGCTGCTGCTCTTGCAGGATGATGACATATCTTCTGAGAGTAAGAAATTTTATAGAATCCCAAAAGCAAAGGTAATAGCAAAAGGAATACACACACACACACAGAGATACATCTTAAAAATCCTTACTAAGTAAGCTAGTATAGGAATAGAATAAAACATTTGTTCTCTTAGTTGTTTATTCGACTGTGAAAACACCACTATTTTCAAGAAACAATTTTTTTTTCCCCACAAAAATTGATAGACAACAAACTGGAGCTGGTTTGGCTTTCTGAACCAGAAATTCTATAATTACTGACTTTTATGAAGATTAAACAGCATTCAGGTAGACATTCATATGGTGAATACCAAAACTGTTTTTAAATTAAAATATACCAATACCAATACATTATTATAGAATTATACTTACAATTTTATTGCAACTAAAATATAATGAATTTTCTTCTTTAAATTAATTGTAGTGTTTGCTAAATTACTTGTTAGTCTGTGTATCTGTCTCAGAAACTTTAGATGAGTTCTAGAAGCCACAGAAATACACCTACAAGGCACTACTTCAAAAAATATTATTCCTAAGTCAAGAATAATGTTCTGACATTGAAATAAATCTTATGTTTTAAAAGTTTTATCTTTTTCAAACATTATGTTTTCAAATAAACAACTAATTTGAGACAACATATAGAAATACAGAATATTGTATACTACCTTATAATTAGCCTTGGTAGTAAGTAAAGTAGTGTAGCTAATCTATAAAAATAATTAGAGTGCAGACATTTACAAATTGTGCTCATAATTTCATTTAAGTTGTTATTTTTAAATATCTTAGAAATATATGATAAAAATGAAATTTGACATGGATTTTACTTAGAATACCAGATTAAATATTTTGGATGTTCTCATAGGAATAAAACTATTTATTGTACAGCTGACAAGGTTCAAGGTTAAATCTTATGCCACACAGTATGCCCCATTATTATATGGCATAGCAAAGGAATTGTATATCCTAAAGGACACAAGAGATTTATAATTCAGCCTTTGTTTTTGCAATTACCATTATATTTTTTAAAATATAAATGAAGTATTATGCTCAATTATATTCTGTTGTGCTGGGTACCAACCTCACTTAAATATCTTATCCCTCATTCATTTTTTGGCTTAATATTTTCATTCACTTGATATACATATATTAGTGTATCTGTCAGAATCATTAAACCTCTGTAGTTTTCCTAATTTCATGCCTAACAGCATTTTTGTTATAAACTTTTATCTGGTACTTTTTAATACAATAATAGGTAATGAGACCCTGGGTTAAAATACTGTTGATCTTTCGTTTCTGAAATGTTGACAGAGAAAACGATATTATCCTGCTCTCGTTTTACCTTCATGTTTCATTCTAATATCTAGATTTTTTTTTTTTTTTGTATGTTTCTCTCCCTTTTTCTAGAATGCTTTTTCTGTTGGGAATCTTAACTTGTTTATTATCATGAGATAACAAATTTAGAGATAGCAAAATGAACTTTACATTCTTGCCATTTTACTTAAATTCTGAGGTTTTAAATAATAAAGAAAAAAGAATAACCCATCATATTTTACAGATATCTTACACTAATTCACCAGAAATGTATTTATACTTCTAACCTAAGCCCTGGTACATCTCATTACTTCATTTCATTCAACTAATGCAGAAATAAAAAGAAAACAATTTTTGTGGACCATTGAGGATGATAACATAGGGTGTCTTAGGTGGTTGTCTATCATAAGTCTAACACAATCATTTAAAATATTGAACCAACTGCCTACATAGTGCGATCATATTTTAGGTCCTTAGAGTCAGGAAGTTTTTTTCTAATACGCTTATTCTAAAATCCTTTTTTTTGTAATTTCATTCTTATAGTCTTATCCAGGCCATTGTATCCCTTCAGTTGTATTGAATCATAGAGCAACAATATTATCTTCTCTCCTTTTAATTTTTTTTTAATGGAATCTCACTCCGTCACCCAGGCTGGAGTACAGTGATGCAATCTCAGCTCCCTGCAACCTCCGCCTCCCAGGTTCAAGCAATTCTCCTGCCTTCAGCCTCCCAAATAGCTGGGAATAGAGGTGCACACCACCACACCTGACTAATGTTTGTATTTTTAGTAGAGACAGGGTTTCACTATGTTGGCCAGACTGGTCTCAAATTCTTGACGTTAGGTGATCTGCCCTCCTCAGCCTCCCAATGTGCTGGGATTACAGGTGTGAACCACAGCGCCTGGCCTCTCCTTTTAATTTTAAAATGAAAAAAACTGGCTGGATGCAGTGTCTAACACCTGTAAGCCAAATACTTTGGGAGGCGGAGGCAGGAGGATTGCTTAGTCCAGGAGTTCAAGGTCAGCCTAGGCAACATAGCAAGACCCTGTCTCTGCCAAAAAAAATAAAAGAAAAATTAGCTAGATCTGGTGGCACATGCCCCTAGTCCCAGCTACTCTGGAGGCGGTAGTGGGAAGATCACTTGAGCCCAGGAGTTCGAGACTACCCTGAGCTATAGTAAGGCCACTGCACTCTGGGTAACAGAGAAAGACACTATCTCAAAAAAAAAGAAAAGAAAGAAAGAGAAAATGAAGTCCTAAGTAATGTGTGTGTCTTGTCCGGAATCATCCATCTACTTAGTTACACAGTCCTGACTATAATTCTCTCTTATTCATTTACTAGCTTATGTTCCTTTAGACTTTTGTCTTCTAACATTTCAATGTTTTATTCATTTTTCTTACTTTCCATGATCAATAAATTCTGCTTGAAAAAGGAATACACAAATTCAGTTTCATTTGTAATATCAGGGAAATAGATATATTGTGTTGGACAATAACTAGTTGGTTAACAAATTTTATCAGGGTATTTTATAGCAATAGCAAGTGATACATTTTAGGAATTTGTTTCATCAGGAATCACATATAAAGCAGCACGCATTCCAAATTATGTTAAAGCCATGAAAAGTTAGAGCCATCTTCCTTTTCCCATCAATTCTAATAATGAATTTTCAATTATTTGCACATGCCAGGTTTTGTTAACGCGTTCTTCCTTTGATCAGAAATTTTGCTGAATTTTTAAGGAAAGTATTTACAAAACATTTACTTAGTTAGAATAACCCAAACAATAGAATTTATTATAAACACATCTGTTGTTAAACGTTTATTCACAGTGATTTATTCACAGTTTCATTAATAGTTTTTAAATGTTCTTTTCCCAAGAAATATAGTCACTTATTGTGACCTTAATGTAGGTAGGCTCAAGTTCTAAATGTTCACCTGTTAAATTTTATGAAAAGTGTTGAACTTAAATTATTATTTTAAGAGCAGCTTCAAGAAGAAAAACCAGAGGCAAATGTAAAATATAAAACCAAAAAGTCATGTATCTTTAAAGTTTTTTTCAAAGAAAAGATCAGGCAGTAGGTAGGATAAAATTAAATGAGAAATATTGTACAATTTATAGTTTACTGAAAGACAGAATTTTCTAATACTGACAAGGGGTTTGCAAGCATTCTAGTTAATATTTCATTATTATCTGTTTTATTAAATATTTTAAGTGCATGAAGTATAATTCTTAGAGTTGTGGCTGTTAAAATTTAGATACAATTTAAAGCTTAAGGTGTATGATACTGTTCAGATTTTTCAAAAGTTAAAAAAATGTTATTTTTTATAATCTTGTGATCAAAACAGTTTCATTTATATTGCTTAATGTACTAATAGTACATAAAAATTTTTAACACATCTATTGACATTATCTCCCTGATGTTATAAAGATAAGAACTGACAGATAAAAGTAGTATTCTATTGATTAACAAAACTTTATATGTTTGCTTTTTTCCCACTTTCTTTTAGAAAAAACAAAGAAACGTTTTAAGAATAGGAATTCAGAATCTTGGCTCACCTTTATGGGGAGATGATATTTGCTGTGCAGAAAATGGTAGCAACAGTCACAGCCTTACCAAGTTCCTCTATGTTCTCCGTGGTCTTCTGAGAACCTCTCTTTCAGCCTGCATCATCACAATGCCAACACATCTGATCCAGGTAAGAACTTTCCAGAACTATTTTTTCATAACTCATGGTGATATAGTATGACATCGTGGTTTAAATTTGCATTTCCATGATAACTCATGATGTTGACCATCTTTTCATGTGCTTTCTGGCCATTTGCATATCTTCTTTTGTTTGTCTTTTGTCCATTTTTTATTGATAGTCTCATTATCAATTTGTAAAGTTCCTTGATATTTTAGCTACAACTTGGTAATAATTTTCCTCCTATCTATGACTTGCTTTTTCTATTTTCTTAACAATGTCTTTTGAAGAGCTAAAGTTTTCAATATTGATGAAGTTCAATTTATAAATTTTTTAGTGGTTAGTGGTTTACCTCCCTCACACCTCCAATCTTTACAGTCTTTGCCCTCTCCAACGTCTTTTTCTTATGTTTTCTTCTAAACATTTTATAGTTTTTTCTTTTACTAATGAATCAATGTATTTCCATTTGAATTTTTTCCAGTTTTAGTTCATGTTCTGAAACAGCTTTTAGTTTCTTTCTTTAATTAATATTTTATGTAAAGTATATGTTAATATCAGTATCGTTTACTTAAGTACATACTGTCTGCCTCAGGCATGTGATTTCATATGATCTTATATATCTACTACATTGTAGTCTCCATAGACGGAGGGCCAGATATTTATACGTTTCTTTATAGGCTTTATGGTAATAACATAATATTAAACGTGGTTTTAAAATTCTTAACACAGTACCTAGGCTTTTTCTAGATAATCAGTAAATGTTAATTAAATGAATTTTGAATCTTTATTATAAAGTTACGTAATCTTGGTGTCTCTGTTCCAATATACCTAGACCCTACCTGCAAATAGCAAATGTATTAAAATGACATTTAGTTACATTCATTATATACAGCATATATAGCAAATATGACTGAAAAGTGTGACAAATGAAAAGTGAATTTAGCTAGATGCAGTGCCTCACACCTATAATCCCAGCACTTTGGGAGGCTGAGGCAGAAGGATCAGTTGAGGCAAGAAGTTCAGCCTGTGTAACAGCAAGTCCCCATTTCTACAAAAAATTAAATTAAATTTTAAAAGCAGTGAATTTGGTCTACTTGGCCAGTAGAATTTATTTATTTATAATGGTCAGCAGAGGATAACTCAGTCTTCCTTGAAGGACTTTTTATACATTGTGTCTGGACCTAAATTATTATCATTAGCTTAAAATTGCAGACATATCATAAGGAAACTCCTTTCTCTAATCATGCTAGACATTGTACACATACTTGTATTGCTTCCGTTGTTAATAAGTTATCATAAAGTTAGTACTCAAATAATAGTTTGGTTAGACATGGTGAGCTTTTTATGATAAATAAACATGAAACAGACTTATCAGATACTGATGAAAATACTACTACTTATACTACTACTACTATGCTATTACTACAACTATTTATTAGCCATGTGCTACATCCCAAGCACTTTACAAGCATTAGGTCCTTGAATCTTCAGTGCTACCCTGTGAAACAGGTTGTTTTACCTCTGTTTCCATAGGGTCACCCAGTTAATAAGTAGCAGGCCAGTGTCCTTACCTGACTTCAAACCTTATCATCCTCAGCATTAGATTATATGGCTTCACTAATCATCACAAAAACCCTGCAAGATAGCTGTGATTTCAATTGCAAAGGCAACTAAACTAAAGTTAAATGATTATCCAATATCCCATATCTGTTGTACATTTTAAGCTGGTATTCAAGCTAAAATCTGGTTAACTCAAAAATTTAAACTCCTTCCCCTCTGTCACACTGTATCCTATGTGTCCTGAATTATTAACTACCTTTGATGACACTAAGTTTCTATTAGGAAAAAAAAGTTATTGGCTAATATTGTAATTATTCTACATTTTTAAAAGAAAATTATTAGTGTAAAGTATTTGATAAATTAGTACATATAAAAGATTAAACAAAGAGTTCCATTCTAGACAAGAGAGAAAAAGATAAATATGCTTCCTTTTGCATAATTGCAAAGCAAAGAAAAACAATTATGAAAAAAATATGTGTATATATGTAACTTTAAATTTTATTCCAATGGGGCCTCTGTGAGAAAACGGAAAGAAGGAAAAGGAAAACAGTTTTTTAAAGCCATTTTGTTGGTGATCATCTTTATCACTTAAGGAAGAGATTCCCATTGTGGATGTCTGTGACAGTGAATCCTGTACCCTCATTTAAGGGAACAGCAGATACTATCAGATGACCTCAAGTCAGCCTATCTAGACCACTGATTAAATAATGAGTGAATGATGTAGTGATCTCGATGTTTGAACCTGAAACAATATTTTAACTTTGATACTTTACAGATATATTTAAGCCCCTGTATAACTGGAAGATAGATTAAATTTATGCTTCTTAACATAGCAGTAAAGAGACTCCTTTGAAATAGACATAGCAAAATATAGGGTCAGATTTTGGTAATGAGTATAAAGTTATATAGTGTGACAAAGAATTAAGACATATTCCTCAAAACAGAGAATGTCTTTTTTTAAAAAAAAACTGCACAGCCTTCTAAAATTTTCCCAATTTTCAATCTCTCATTCCTAGACAGTTTTTGCAAAGTTACCATATAGTAGTCTTCTAGCCCTAATACCAATTGAGTTATAAAAAACAAATAAATTTTCCCTTGCTCTTTGAACATGATATCTGACCATATATTTGTTTTTATATGAAAATGTTTAGGAGAAAATATAAAACATATACTTCTTCCAATACATCATTATATAAATAGGTAAAACTTTTAATAACTTTTAAAGTCTGTCAAGGAAAATCAGTCTTTGGCTAAGGAAAGAGAATAAGAATTGCAAGCAGTATGCTTGGAAAGGTAATCAAAGATGTATGAATACATATAACCAGGGCACTGTGAGTTTATTTAATAAAAAGTTACATGGTGATTACTATGGGCCAGTTGCAGTCCAAAATGCTTTTCAAATCTTAACTCATTTAATTCTCATAATAACCCCATATGGTTGGTACTGTCATTATCTTTTCCCAAGATCACACAGCTAATGAGTGGCAGAATTTAGACTTAAGTAGTCTACCTCCTATTACCATAATCTTAACCACTGTGCTATGCTAATTGTTCCACAGAGATACTAGAGTCGAAATTTAGAAACAAACTGTGCACAAAGTAGCATTCAATGATAGAAAGAGCCTGAGATCTTAGAGGCAGATAGATCCAACTAGTTTCATAGTCTTAGTCAAGTCTTAATTTTTTCAGCCTCAGCTTCACCTGTGAAAATGGAGCAAAAAGTATCCAGTTAAGAGGATTAGTAATAACATGTACTTAAACAGTGCTGGCACATAGTAGGCATTCAATATATGTTAGCAGTTGTCATCTTCACTATTATTACTTAAACAGATCTCCAAAATTGAGGATTTGAACAGAGATAAGGCTACAAAAAATAAGGTATAAAAGTCTATCAAAGCAATAGAAATCTCCTGCCGCCTCTTTTTATGGAAGACACTGACAGGATCTTCTCACAGGTTAGGCCTGAGACAAACCAGGAGGCATAAATAAAGTCAGTTGGCCATCCAAATATTAGTAGCATCACTATCTTGAAACAAGACTCTTTAAACATCATACATCAGCTTCCTGTCCACTATGACCAGTGCCACCTCTGGAGATTGTAAGTTAGGGTTTAAATGGTGATTGAATAACTGTGGGTAATTTAACTTATACACTTATTTAACAATGCAGGCACTGTTCTAGGCACCTATAGGGATACAGTAGCTAACAAGACAAACAAGGTTTCTATTCTCATGGAACTTTTTCAACAATATAAAAGATAGGATGGAACAGAAAAGTAGTATATGTGAGTTTATTGATACTTGAGCTTGGGTGTGGTAGTAGAGTGGTTTTGGGCAGAAATAGAAATGTGGTTGGATATCCTTGAAAATTTTATCATACATATAGTTGGCATGTATAGATAATAAAATTGTGGTACCTTTGAGTGCATTATATAAATTAACATTAGATTAAAGGTATTTTGTATAAAATATCCTTATTTCTTGAATTGTTAAACCAGCCAGTCGGTGTTCTTACTTTAGTTATTAGCATTCTGTCAGACTTGTATAGTAATGATTAGTTACCCTTTATTATACTTTTGGCATGCTTCCCATGTTTAATTTCATTGTAGGGAAGGAACACATAGTTACGGAAATTGCAAAGAGAGGGAAAAGTTAAAATAGGGAAAATAATGACATAGATTCAAAACTGATTTTAACTTATTGTTATAATAAGACTTTTGCAAGTAGAATGAACAATAATTATTTTTTAATTTGCCTTTGAAATGTTTTATGTTCAGTCCCACAACTTTGAACTTGACATTTTTTATTTCCTTCAGGTTAAAGATTATTTTCTTTAATGCCACAGAAAAAAAAATGGCAAGCATACTTTGGAACAAGTATATAAAAATAAATTCTAAATATCTGTTAAGAAAACACTAAAATTGTTCAACAAATATATTATGAATGTCTTAAGTGTATATATATGTATAATCTTAAACAATTTTCCCTGTGAAGTAATATTATTACTCATACTGTCTCTTGCTAGAATATAGTTTTAGTGTCTGCCCAAAGACGTTGAACTAAAACTGTGTGTGAAAATGGCTAAGTTAAATACAGACTTTGTTACATGCTGAACTATGGAGTAAAGTGTCATTAGAAGGAGCAGAACTACGGATGGCTCCCCTATATTCCGGCATTACTCAGTTCCCAGATCCCTGCTGTGTAGTTGTTCCACTCGCCAAGAAGCCTGTTAAAGAGCCCCCAAGAGCATGTGTACAGCCCTCCATGTTAATAGTTAATTGGTGAGGATGGCAAGATGAGAGGACAGCCGAACATGTGGTCTCTCAGACTCAAGCAGTAGACAGACCTTTAGTTATAATAACAGCAGCTGCTCACATTCTCACAACTCAACTGTTCAAAACTCTGTTGTTGAGTGAAGGAGGTTGTGGTGGATTGAAAGAAAAAAAAAGAGAAAAGGTTACATCTAAGAAAAGGAACTAAAACACTATCTTTAAACTCTTCCCACATATTATTGTAATTGTGAGAATATTGCAACTTTTAAAAACTTTGGTGTAAATACCCATGTTAAAGGTTATTATATTTCAGCTACATTCAACATTCTGCTGCTTTGTCCCCCTTTTACTGTTAAAAACAGAAATGTTTTTGTACCCTTTGAAACTTTTTAATGAGTTATCTTTTTCTTTTGCAAAGTGGTAGCTTTAAAGCAATTACAATAGGATACTGTTTGACTTCCATATCTAGCAAGATATGAAACAGTAATTTGTTGGTCTATAAATGGGAATTGGCTTACCACTAGCAAAATTTGTCACCCACCTCCAAATTATGCAAACATTTTGTGGCTTTTGAAAATAATTAATTTTATTTTCAATTCCCAGTAACAGTTGCATGCTTGAAGAAAATAGTGACCAATAACATTTATTCTTTTTGGAAATAGAAACTTAGTTTTGTGCCTTATGATGATTTTATTAATGAAGTGAAAAGAAAATAAATTTCCCCTAGTTTATGCATTTTTAAGTATAATCTGTGGCAAGTTGTTTTTGATTTGTATTTTTTAAGGCATTTTTACTTAAAATTGTCAGGAAATAAATATTGAAACACTTAAACTAATTAAACTAGATTAAATTACAACACTTAAACTAAACATGTAAACACTTAAACTAATTAAAATTAGAAATGGAGAAAGTTATCTTATACTGTTCTCACAGCAATTTTCAAAAAGAAAATTTACTTATTATTGTTAGTCTTTATTCAAGCTGTCATAGTCTACACTTTTAAGGAATTTTTAAATATAAACAACAACTTGATAAACCTCTCCCGAAGTACAATAATGCAAGAATGAAAACTCCTTTGACATTCTGGATCATAGAATATATCATTATGTTTTTTCATTGTATAATAATTTTAAGTATTGCCAGAGTTTAATGTACTTGTCTAGAGAACAGTAGTTGGCAAACTATTTAGCTTTACTTTATTCAATCAAATTTCAGATTTGAAACTACCCTATAGCATATTTTCATTTGTCATCATTGGCGCTTGGTGAATTAATAGCCTTATTCAATTTTTATCACATACCCAGTGTTTTGTAATAATTTGATCTGTAGAATTTTTTCCCAGCTATCTCGTTGAAGAAACTATTACTAGCATGTTAACTTATACCAAGGAAAATTCATTTCCTGATGAAAAGGAGGGAGAAAGGGCCTCGTTAAAATATGTCTGTTGAAAAATGAATGATATTTTATTTAGTGTATTATTTTAATTGATGTGTTTTCAAATTAATCTTCTATAACATTAATGTATTAGAGCTTTGAACCCACTGAAGTGAATGATACAGTATGTTTCTATATAGAGAAATTCAGAGCAAACCTTTTCACATCCATAAACTTTTGTTCATGCTGAGTATTTTAGCAGCTAAACTCTAAGTCAAGCAATGGACCGCTTTAGAACTAACCACTAATACGGGATTATGAAATGTGGACTCCAGTGGCCTTGTGAATTTGTCTCAGTGTGAAATCTTTTATTCTTAAAACAAGAACTAAGAATAATTGCATGGTGAAGAAAAATATACTTTTGTGAGTTTACAGCTATAAAATTTTGGAAAATATTTTTTATCTAATTGTTGATATGAACATAACACCACCTTCAGTCATATAACTTTATTTCAAATGATCTTTTTAAATGCACTTTATTAAGAAGAATATTTAAGGATGAAAATTACAGATTAATCTCTTGATCATAGCTACAGTTACTAAAGGATAAAGCCAGATATTCAGTGTGTCATTTTTTTATGAATTCTTAATCAGGATATTCTCAACTGAGAATCTGCCTTTAATGTTTTCAGATCTTCTTAACTAGTCTGAAATTGATTATAAGAAATTTACATATTTAAGAGTTTTAAAAGAAGCAGTTTTTAAAATGAACTAAATTATAGTATACCCGTTTCAGTTTTATATCATATTTATCAAATTCCAGTGACTTTGTGTCAGTATAGTAAGTTGTAAACAGAATCTGTTTTTCTTTAAAATAACAAATAGTCTAACTGTATTTCAATCCTTCTACCATAGACTTTGAATTCTTATAGCTCCAGCTTTTTTTTTCTGTTTCAGACTACACATGCTGATAACTGGTTAATTTTTAAAATCACATCATAGCTTGTATGCATTATACATATATATTTAATTTACTTTTTTGGACAAGGATGATTGAAACTTTTTATACAAATAAACTCTAATACACAAACTCTAAATTGTCTATAAAGTTCTGCCTATATTGAGCATAGTAGTATATGTATAACTTTGTCTTCTTGTAAATATGCATATTGAATAAGAACAGGATATATTTTAAATTGTCAGTAGGGTTCATTTTCATCTTTAAAACAGAAGTACGATTCAGAAACCTTTCATTACACTTAATCTAACCAAAGCATGTTCAGTAAGCCATAAAAAAAAAAAAATTGGTTTAAAATATTTTTGGTTTCTCTAAAATAGCTTTGTGATGTTCTTGTTCATATTGTTGTTCATTCTGTAGTTCCTATAATGGTAGTAGTTATTAGCTAAAGGGCTATTTAGGGCCAAACTTTTCAAATGTATCAATGATATAAATAGTGAAATGTCTCATCACGGTATGGCGATTGAGTCATCTGTTTGGACATATGGAATCTTTGGCTACTGGACTGCATCGTCTTTATAATGCCCAGTGTCCAAGGATGGACACAACTGTTCTGGGAGCAGAAGGGGGAGTGGGGGGCCCTGTGTGTTCAAGCTACATGAATATGGTAGGAGAAAAAGAGGGAAAATGATCTTTTACATTATTTTTATCATAAACTATCTTCTATATCACTTTTTGTGTATAGAAAACAAGTACAACTTTATTCAATTTTTCATTTATTTTACAAATAAAATTACTAAACTTTTTTTCTTTGGCATTGTAAGCTATCTGAAAAATACCTGTGAGAAAACATGAGTTTTGAGTTTTTCCTATTTATATACTTGGATGCATGCTTTCCCTTAAAGAAAGATTAACGTCATCAGAAATAACTGATACTTATTTCTTAATGTTGAGACCAAACATGCTTGTAAACAATTATAATTTAAAGCTGTTTAAGTACCAGGTGAGATATTATGTCCTAGTGTTACGTTTTAGCCCTTTGCTATTAATTACATTATTATTGCTATATGAAGAGTTCTTGCTTCTTTAATAATGTTTTCGCACCCTATGTAGTTAATCTTTAATGTTGGGAAGGACAGGAGAGAGATTAAATTAGCCTTGTAACCTCTTTTTCTTCCAGACTGATGATAGAAAATAAAAGCTCTTAGCCACAAAATGTAACACTTAGAATTAATATTTAATTAGACTAGCAAATTGTACACTGTGGCTGAAAGCTTCCAAAGAGTTGTTAGTGCCACAATTGACCTACAGGTTTAATAATAACTCACTTCTAGAAGCAAGTGCCAGTTCAGCATAGTAGAGCCACTGTAAGAAAGTCCTGAGAGATTAAAATCAGCAAACCAAATGGCAGGCAAGGATTCCTGGGATGGAGCCTTCTGGAAAGCTGGGAGCTGGAATAGCTTTTAAGCCAGGATTCAGATGAGAACAGTGGGTGAAAAAGCTGATCCCTCCTGTTCTGGGAGCTTCTGGTTGTAGGCCAAAATCTTAGCACAGATTTTTACTAAATGTTTTTGCTGCAGCTATTAACTTACATTGAAAATCAAATATTGAATAATTTTTCTGTAAAATTTAGCAAATTTTTTGTGTAAACATTAGTTCTTAATTTCTTACATATTAGTACATAATATCTGTAAACTCAGATCATTAGATTATCAGATAGGTTTGGCGCTGTACATCTATGCTGTTTTGCTGTGACATGCTGTTTCCTTGTTCCCTGTATAGTTGATTTATATGGTTCATTTCTATATTATTTCATTACGGGCATTATGCAGAGCCTGAGAAAGAGATTGTGAAGTCTGTAGCCCAAGAATTTTTTTTCTTCAAGAAAGTATATATACCAACAAACATAATTCACAGGCATTCCTAATTTTTAAAGGCCTTATATTATAAAAATAATGCTATATTTTATGTTTATGGTGCACTTAAATTACAAGATAAATAATTCGACCTCCTGGTGAAACATTGGATCCTTATATTTTTGCAAAATTGATCTAGTGAAAATAAGACACCCTGAGTTTGAAAGTGTGCAGACTGAAAGGGGGGCACCTTACATAATTTATTGATAATATCTTAAATAATTAAAGAAAAGCTAGTCATTTGTTAAAAATTCAAGCAGGTGAGGACCTTGCCAGCAGAGGGAGTAGTCCTGTCTTCCGTCAGGTTCCCATCATTTTCCCACCTGCCTCAGCCTTTTTCCCAGCCAGTCTCCCATCTGGACCTGGCTCTGTCAACCTGCTCCTGATGACAGGCTATAATTTTGTATTCAATATGGGATTATTCTAAGCTGATTTTAAACTTTAGTATCTTTAACCTGCTACTGCATCACAAACATCATCTGGATGCTCTGTTTGATATTTGGATATTAGCAATTGTTTTTCCAGGCAGGGCGTGAGCTTTTGGACATCTGTGAATTGCATTTTAGGGTTTCAAGTATTAAAGTACTAAAAAAAGATTTCTGATTTAGGAAGTTTCCCATAAAACATTTTTAATCATGAAACACAAATTTTTCTGTGGGTAGATTTCTTAATATGAAACTAGACGTATAGTTAAGAAAAATGCCTATAATTAATTTTGAATATTATACTGTTATTCTGTCCAGCCTGTTCATTTCAGTATTTTGTTCATCCCATTTCTGAGACTTCAGAATATGTAAGTTTTTTTAATGTTTTATAGAATAACTTACTGAAAAAGAAACAAAATTAATATAAATAAATGTTCTGCAAAGTATGTTTATTTGAATATTTGAAGCCAGTGTAAATATATTATAAACAATATTTATGAAAGTAAAACGATGTGTTCTTTTAAAAGTCTCAATTATAAAGAACCACCATTTTCAAATCAAAATTTAGAATATTGAATATTTGACCATGTAGAAAGCACAAAGAGTTGTGGCTCTATTATCTATTCTTAGTAAATTTTGATATCTTAGCAATTTTTTTCACCATCGAGGTTAGGAGTATTTGCCACTAGCCCCTTCATGGATATGTTTTGAGCTTTAGGATAAAGAACCAAAATATGTTTGTTTTACAATTTTCCTATGTGAATATTACTATGTGATGCTAGGCAGAGAATGTTACATTTAGAATTTTTTTAATTTACAAAAGTTCCTCTGTATTCTAAAATTAACCTTTACTTTAAGTTCAGTGTTAAATCTGGAAAGATATAATCTAATACCTTCATCAGTTTATTACAAATATTCTAAATCTCATAATTATGAACAGAATTATTTTCCCACTATCAAATATTTTTAATAAAATGAAAATATAATCCACAGAAGCAAGTGACAATTCTGGAGGAAGTGGGGCAAGTTTGTAAAAAGTTATAAATGTAGTATAAATGATTTTATTATTTCATAGTCTTGATTTCTGTGGAATGGAAAACCTAATAAGCATGGAAAAATAAATGTCTCATTAAATATCCCCAGATTTATCCTTGGATCCTAGCTTATTTTTTGGATTATGTAACAAAGAAAGGTCTTAAGTTCTACTATATTTGTGTTCTATGCACGTCATTTTTCAGAAAATGTTGTTATAAATTGAGCTGTTGATTATGACATACTTGCTTTTATTGTGGGGATTCCCCTCCCCGCTCTCTCCCAACACACACCCACTACATCATGTATTATGGTCAAACATAAAGTAACTTAAATATTTCTCTAAGTCTTTAACATTAACTTAATAGTGCTTTCAGGCTATTATAGCCCCAAATCTGATATTTGTGCCATACTCAAATGAGAGCTCTTCCTTTCATATTATTTTTGCTGTCTTTCTTAAATAGTATAGAGTAACTGAAGAACTTGCTCTTACTTGAGGCGTTGCATAAATGCTTTATGTTGATTGGTTTATTCCTTTCAAGCTTCTTGATAATTAAGTTATTGGTTAATCACTTCTTAATCCTCTTACTAAAATTTCTTCTGGAAATATATTTGTATTGGTACAAATTACATCTTTTATATTGTTGAGATAATTAGGTCTGGGAAAATAAAGAAATATTGAGGGTTTAAGGTATTCTGATTGTTACTTGGTAACTCTAAATAGGTATCTGAACTATTTTTATTAGAAAATTGTGGGAGCTTTAAATGGCAGTGATTAAATTTTTATCTCTTAACAAAATTCATAGTTTTGACTTTAAGAACTTTGAATTGAAAGGGAGCATTAAAGTAATCTTCCTTAATTTAAAATCCATTTAACAGATTCGTTGTATCCTAATAAAAAATGTATTACCATTCTATAATGGCAAACAAGAAACATTTTATGAAACCAAACAGAAAACAGTCAAAACAAATGCTCTGAAGGTTTTTTTTGAAATTAAAATTGAAATACAAAGGTAGAAGACTGGACAATCTGATTTGCTTTGCTTATTTGCAACACCATTTGACGAATTTTAAATTTAAATGATTAATTAAATTATGTTGCAACAGAAAACTTTAAGAGCTCTTTATGTAACTTAATACAATGCTATTTGAGATTGCCAGCAAACTCTTAAAACTCCTGGACACTGGCTTTCCTCTCTTCTGGCTTCCCTCCTAGTCATGTCTTGGCTACTGTCCAGAGCTGACAACTTTCACCCAGGAGCACAGGGAGATTTGTCTAGGATAAGAAGGATTTTTGAGCCATCCTACATTTTCACATCCAGATGGGCAAGGAGGAGGGGGGCAATATCATTGTACATACTTGGGTGATGTCATTATACCATACATACACCATAAGCATTAATTTACCCAGATTGGTGAATTCTGAATGTCCTTACTGAAATGTTCCATATTGGAAACTGTATTGTAACAACTTCAAAATTAATGCAAAGATTATGTTCAAATTTAAGTAATTGATGTACGAATACCTCTACTTGTCCATTTCTATCTATTAATATACCGAAGACCAAAGGGGTTTTACATCTTGGCTAATAACATAAAAACACTTCAAATCTGTCAAGATGAGAATGTGGATGTTCCCAGATTCAAGGCCTGTCCTCAGATCATTATGCTAAAGCTTTCTGAACACTGCTGGTTATATTATGACAATTTATTATCCATAGTGTATTCCTGCTAAAGTGAATTGTGATTATTATGTTTTTATGGGTTTTTTAAGCTGTTAATTTTAGATTCTTCTAAGTAAATTCACCTGCTTTTATCTAAAAGACTGTTTAGTATTAATATTATTATTTGAAAGACCTTTTGACAAGAATGGTTTTAAGGTAAGATTACATCAATAGATCATATTGGTTATGAAGCTTGGAGGTGCAGAAGTAATCTGTAACAATTTTTTTAACTTTTTAAAACACATGTAAGTTTATAAGCCCAAATGTCTTTTATGCTCCTACACATAACTAGGAGGTTGAATAAGTTTATAGTAAATATAAACATTTTCTCAGTCAGAACCTTAGATGTTATTCTTATATAATTTCCTTTGCTTTTTATTCTATAAGTGTTTTTCAGATATCCCCACAACTTTCACAATTAATCTGGTCTGCCACATTATGCAAACAATTTTGCAAAATAAACGTGCAGAAAGCAGTAAGATCACTGTGAAACTATATAACTAATTTTGTGGTAATAGTATGATTAGAAGTTATTCTTATTCTATGAAAGTTTTTTCAATAGACTTTAGTTTATGATTAATAACTATGATGCAAACCTGTGAAACTCAGAAATAAATGAAATACATGAATGAGTTTCTGGAAAATTTTGAAATCTAGGCTGTACATATTTTTTACTTAGAATTCACTAGTTTTCCCTTTTGAAGTGGATAACTGATTTTTTTAAGTCTCCCACAAACTACCTTTAAAAGACTTATGAAGTTGATAAACATAATAGGATATAAAATGGTTTATTAGTAAATGTTAAGATTAAATGAAAGAAGCAAATCCTCTTTGAAATAAGCAAATGTCAGGTTGACAATTTAAATACACAGTACCTTGCTTATGTACTCTCAGAATGGAAATTTATCTCATCTTTAAACCTTGTAATTTCTATTATTCATATAATTGAGAAAGTCCTAGTTTATATCACTTAAATCTTGAATAGATGAGTTCTAACAAAAATTAACTTGTATCATTTTAGATTCAGATATTTAGATACAAAGGCTTAGTCTTTTATTTATAGATAAAAGGAAATCTGACCTTTTGATTAAGAAATATTGTCAGTAGCCTTTATAAATGCCTGTTCATCTGAGGGTCCATGACAGGAGTACTCTTCCCAGTTGAGTTTATCCTAAAAATGAAATGATAAGAGCCTGCTGGTTATTATCCATGATTCTTCTTAATGGGGGAACCACATGGTTATTCTTCATCTCCCACTTGTTCTCACCCTTTACTATCAACCCAGCCACACCCCACCCCCACCCCAACATTGTTCAATACTCAGCACAATGAATCATTTTCAAGTTGACTCATTGTGAACTGTATCCCAGCTGTTGGAATGTCTGGCAGACATTTTTGTTTGGGTGAAGAATAACTGGCTGAAACCCAACCTGGATGAGTTTGATATAATGGTCTTTGGCTAAAGAAATATTGAGAGGAACATGTTTATGGCCTCTGAAGCCCCTGTTATTCCTGGAGTAGGACCATCCCCTGTGGCACAGAACTGAAAGTAAGGAATCAATCTGGATTATTTTCTCCCCATTGAATGAAAAATTGCCTTAGAAAAAATAGGCATTTCCAAATTATGTTTTTCTATACTTAGTGTGCCCATGTGATTGAACATATTAAAGACAATTAAGAATAATTATTTTTACTAATTCTTTTTAACAACACTGATCCAAAGGCTGAAACATTCTTTATATAATGCGGAAACATTCTTTATATAACACACATTCCAACTTATGAAGGAGTTTCAAATACTGCCCTAGGTGTGAGTTAACCAGTCATTTCAACAGAATGTTTGGTGACACAGGCTACTATGTGTTTCATAATACCAAGTCAGGTAACATTGACCAGCCCTCTTTAATTTTCCATTCTTATGCCATCTTTGTAAAGGGACTTAAGAAGCAAGAATATTAGTAAGCTCAGTTGTAATCATGTTTCCAGAAAATGAAAATCTCCTCTTATATTTGACCTCTTTCTAACAGGGGATATAGCAGGCTGATAAATTTTCTTGACTGTTTTGTATTTCCCATTCTCTTCTTCAAAGATTAGTTTTAAACTGGTGAGCATTACCATTGTATAAAACGAGAGTTTCAAAATTGCAAAATTTTACAAAAAAAAATTTCAACTTATCTAGATCTGCTAAGCAAAAAATTGTCTAAGACATCATAGCATATAATCACAGTTTTCTGATCTACCACTCTGTCAGGGGCTAAAAGGAATACTCGATTTCCAGTAATTAAAGAATTAAAAAAAAATCCCTACCAGATATTTGATTATTATATTTTTATAGCCAGGAGATTCTCAGTATTTTAGAACTTTTACTACTTAATAACTGGACATACTATGTTTGTAAACATATTAACCTATTGTTTTGATCTGGCAAAATGTGACATTTATTAAAATGTATTTAGCAGTATTTCAGTTCATCTCAGATTGTGTCGACAAATAAAGGATAGGCTACTGGTCTAAATGTTAGTCATCTACCATCTTTTCTTTCCCTTTATTATTATCCCAGAGCCAAGTGGCAGCATCTGGAAAGAGAAAACAGAAGACTCCATAGCTAGCCATGTTGCAGTCTCTTAGCTGGTCCTTTCCCTGTTTCTAATATGTCACAGAGGACCTCAGCTGTTACAGGGCTGGGACCTTGTCCCAGCTGACAGACGACAGTGAGACTCTTGCCCTATACTTTATGCTGTACCATCTACTGCTTTTTAATCCTGCTGTCTGACAGATTTTCCAATGGGCATTGAATGAAGTAATTTGAAAAATAATCATGTATGAGAATAAAGGTAGTCCTGTTCCCTAATACAAGTGAAAAATAATCAATTTATGTTCTCTACCAGAACTAATCAATTTATATCTTCTACCAATTTATGTTTTCCCTTCAGTTCTTCAAATTAGAATAGCGTGACTACATGGGCCAGCATTTTCAGTTAAGGGCATATTTCCATCCAGTTTTCTGCCTATAGTAGCTTTAACTTTTAAGGTATTTCTCTGTTGATAGTCTATCTCTACTACAGTTTTTCATGAGATGGCATAGTGATATTTTACAGATATTATATTATTAACATAACATTTAACGTTACTGTTTTGTTTCCATGTTTTGCAGAATAAAGCCATTATTGCCCGTGTCACAAACTTGTCAGATATAGTAATTGGTCTGGAATCATTTATTGGTTCTGAGAGAGAAACTAATCCATTGTATAAGGATTATCATGGTAAGTAGAACCTTCATAATGAGAAGAGCATGAGCAGGCTGCTTTTAGGTTACCTGGAAGCATCCTGTTCAGTCCAAATGTATACAGTCAAGGAGTATAAATTTTACAATACACCTATTAAATGTTTTCCATTCCTGTCCAGTCTTCCATGGCAGCTTATTACCCAACTACATTAAGACTATAGACTATAATAACTGAAAGGAGTCAAACCCAAGTATTAAGGCATGGCTGAATCAGTTGTATATTTTGTTGTCCTAGTGTCTTAGGGTAGCCGTGTAATCAGTCACACTTACTAGCCATGTTTGAAATAAATACCGTATTCTAATAATGACAGTTTTCTAAAGCAGTTTATACTTTACAAAGCGTAGCCGTATAATAAGATACATACTGGATTATATTTACAGATTCCTAGTCAATTACATTTTCAGAAAGAGAAGATCTTTCATTATATTTGAACTTTTCTCTGTTTACTCATTTTCTTGTTAGTTTGAGTTATGAATTATAAAATATTGCCACCTTGAAATAAACACAGGTGAATTCATCAGACTTTCTACTTTTTTTTTTTTACTTTTAGTAATATTGTAGTCATTTGGTTAATTTGGGGATTCTTTTTAATAAAGAGTCTTATGTAGAACTATATGAATAGTAAAAATGTAGTAGTTAGGTCTAAGTATTATAGGTCTAAACCAAATATAGAATGCAGTGAATAACAGATTTTTACCTATTATTCTTAGTATATACAAATTATTGCTACCATTATTATGGAGCTACCATACTTCTATGGAAACCTCTAAAGACTGAGTATAGCTTCTTTGAAGCCTGCTACCAGATTTTATAAGACAAGTATTATGAGCTTATGCATTTTGTAAAATATTTTATGTTCTGAAAAATATTATTTTGATTAAAGTATTTCAAAGGTTGAAAGGCTATGATTCTTTGTGCAAAAATCTCTGAATTGATAAATTATTTTCCACACAGTAATGAGTGGTTCTAAAGACTAGTATGCTTTCTGTTAATAAGGAGGACCTGATTATGAAATTATTAATTTATTCTATAAGGTCTCTTGATAGCTAAGCAAGCACATTTAAGGTTAAAATAAGAAATGTGCAAATAAAAGTGTGGTGTGCCTATTTCTAATAGATATATTTTACTAAATAATATGTATGAGATAGTCTTAATTTGTAGCTAAAAGCTGTCTTCTTGAAACACCTTTTACATTTTTTTAAGTTTGAAAAATTGTCAGGTATTTTAGTTAATTATTTTTGAAGAGGCCATTTCTCAAGCTAAGTACCTTTAAAGGTTTAAGCTAAGACTAATAGATGCATTATTAAGCATTTAAACATACTTACAAAACCTTGTACTAGAGAAGCAGTTCTATAAGTAAGATTTGTCTCTTTGTTCAAATCTGTAATTTGCCTTTCCTCCCCATGTTTTGGATCAGTGTCCTCGGGATGTTAATTTTTAAATATGAGCTGAGTCAGGCAGAAAGATGTAGTGAAGAACCTTCCATGTCTTCATCTGTGGGAAATGACCCCTAGTTTAGTCAGAAACTACATTAGGCTGCACAAAAGCCATCCAGTGCCCTTGTCAGAAAAAATTAGCAAGTGTTTCTATTGACAAGAGGCCAAAGCTCATGGTTTACCTAGCACTGTTGCAAAGCTTATAGCAGCTACATAAAGGTCTAACATGCCATAGATATGAGTGTCTTGGGATGGCATAGGGGTTAACGTTTGGTCCTAGAGTATACCCTGAAATGTAGTTTTCTTCAATGGTTTGTTCAAGTCATTAATAAGGTACAAAATGAAATACTTTTCATGAGTGCTTCACTGGTTATCAGTAACCTATAAGCCTTGTTTTGCTGGCTGCTTAGTGGTGCATTTAATAAAATAAAGATCACTCAGTGGTGCCGTGGGCAGCATGCAAGGTGATAGCCATATTTGCTTACTGTAAATACAAGAGAAAATCACACACAAACCGGCTGTAGTTTTGACAAGTATTAAGATCCCTCTTTACATCTGTACTTCTGTACCAAAGTGCAATTAGTTTTCGTCGCACAAGGATTTCTGTTTATCTTATTCTGCTTGATTACTTGAGTATAATCACACCATTTGCTTCATTGCTCCTGGTAGTAAGCTCCAGTTTTAAAAGAGGAGGATGCTTGTGTGTAAATTTACAGGATTCTGCTGTAAGACTATTTAATTTATGCATCCGATGACAATGTTTAATTTTTTTTTCTTTTAATTTCCTTTCCACAAGGCTTGATTCATATACGGCAGATTCCTCGGCTTAATAACTTGATCTGTGATGAATCAGATGTCAAAGACTTAGCTTTTAAATTAAAAAGGAAGCTGTTCACTATTGAGGTAAGAGAATTTTTATGTTTTAGTTTACAGTCTTGAGGTAAAGTTATTTTTAACTTATTTTTACTTTATTTTATTTTTATTTTCACTTATTTAATGAAATTCTTAGTACATGTTTTATGCTAAATATTATTAAGTTCTTCTGATATAACAGAATAATTTTTTAGACTATTGTTTTATTTTTACAATATATCAAGTATGGCAAAGATGATTTTCTTTTGAATATCTATTAAAAGTAAGCTCCAAACTTACATGATAAATATGATATGCATATTTCCATGGCTTTCAAAAGCATATTTAATTAAATGTTAATGAGCTGTGCTTACTTGCGTGTGGAATGTGAATGCTACCCATAATTGTCTGTGGCTAAGAGGATTCTTATCTACATTTTAAAAGCGTTTTTCTTTACTATTAGTGAAATTACCTTTCCTCGTGTGGAACTAAACAAATTATAATTTACCCTAGTGTCTTTAAGTACATTTTCTAAGACACTGCAACTTTTTTTGTGACCCTTACGTAAGCAATGGTGGCAGAAAGTAGTAGGACAAAAGATTTATTTCAACTTAATCTTGCTAAAGAGCAAGTGAACAAAGAACTATTAAGCAATTAGAATTGATGTATTTATTAATGAAGTAAATGCTTAGAGAGAGATGGCTTTTGGGTGATGTGATAGTTATCAGTATAGTCGGCACAATTTTTTTTTAACAAAGACATAAAACAGCCAAGCAGCCTTGACAAACCATTTTGTTTAATCTCTTTTCAAATGAAAAGCTCCTAAGCAGGCCACTTGTCTTAACTGCTTGAAACCATAAAAAGAGAGAATTGCCACCAATAAATTAGCATATTTTTAACTTCATCACCAAATGATGGTCAATGTGGCTTGGCACTGCTTTGGTGTTTGGGACTTCACCCTTAAGTGACCACTTTGGCCCTTTTTTGACCCTCTGCCCTCTTTAAGCTGGCCACTTGATAAGGTAACTTAATGGTTCTCTCTCTTTTTCTCTTTCCCTTCACATTTGCAAGTAGCACTAACCTATAAATCATTGTAAGGGCCCTATCCAGTGACAAATTAATGTGCCCTCCTCCTAATTAATGGTCATCAATGTCCTTAATTATCTAATCCTATTGAGAGCAGTTAATAGTTAATCAGGCAGCCAGTTCTTCAAGCAGGTCATCTCTGCAGGAGTGTTAGAAGTTTCTCATCTGGGGACACTCCCTTCAAAAGCCACTTAAAGCCAAAAGAGCGAGAGTGTAGAAATGGTGATTCTTGAGCTAATTTGCTTTAGTTCTCAAAAGAAACCATTGAAGTGGAACCCAACACTGTAATTGTTCAAACATTGTTTCAGCTTTTCTGACAGAATACTGAGTAATGTACCATAATATTGCTTCAAACTTTGAGAAAGATACAGTTATAGTTTAGTGTCACAAGGAAAGCATGCTTATCATTTTCTTCTGAGTTTATATTTTTAATGGAAGACGTAAGTTTTTTCTCTCCATGTGGCACCTTTTCCCCAAAATCAGTATTCTAACAACAACATCTGAGATATCATTTCTATTACCATACAAACTAAGCAAGATGATTCCCCTGTGAAAGTAAATATTGTACCCAGAGAAGAAAGTAGTACAGTAATGTGAATCATGTTTATGATTTATCTTTCTCTGTCTCATTGAGTCTTATTGGGAATTGAGGGAAAGAGAAAAATAAAGAACTTACATGATGTCAAGTGGGACCTCTCCTGTCAGAGAGGTCTCTCAGAGGAGAGGTCCCACTTTAGGTTCTAATAGTAACTGCACTTCACCATCAGAGCTGATGAAAGATCTTTTATTAACCACACAGGTTTCTGTTTCATTTTCTCTCTTGTTCCCACTATGCTAAACTAAGAATCATTGTAATTGGTCAACCTGTGGTTTAGAAGCAATGTTTGAAAACAAAACACAAATAGACTGTTGTTTCTTAAAATTCTATATAATCAAACTCGGTACCTTTTTGGCTAATAACCTAATCACTTAAGGTTTTTTTGAGTTTTTTTGTTATTTTAATATAAATATATGCATTCTAAATGACTTATTTACTTATGCCATAATATTCAATTTAGTGATTAGAAAAAATAAAAACTAAGGAATCAAACAAACCAAACAGAAGTACATATATAGGTATAATTAGAATACAATAAAATCATGTGGTTCACCTAAAATGTTTTAAATGTAGTATCGTACATTCTAAAATGCATATCCAAACAGATAGTAAGTCTTGTTAATATATTAAAGAAACTAGAAACAGGAGTAGAAATGACTTGAAAGTAACTAGTTCAAGGATTCCTTTATTGAGGGTAAAATCATCGAGCAAATGCTACTGTTTTAATACTCACAACAAATAAATGTTCTTTTTAAATGTCCTGATAGTTTTTTAAAAATAAAATATAACCTTGCTAGCCTGTAAAGTCTGAGACTAAAATATACAGTCTGTTGAATCTGAGTCTTACTTTTAGAAGTGAAAGATAGTTGAATCTGACATTGAATCAGGCATTGAATCAGAGTCTCACTTTCAGAAGTGAAAGGTAGTTTAGCAGGGAAAGCCAAAATAACATTTCCAATTCCACAGGCAAATTTGTTACGTGTTGGAATTTACTGTCAGTCACATGTCTCAAAAGGGGGCAAGGTTGGAAACATGGGGCAAAAGAAGCAGGCAAGCACTCTCATCTCTATTTTTAGGGCACCTTTTTGATTTGTTAAGTCATTGCCCTTTATATGTATGAAAACTGATTATCTTTTTACTAGCAGCTACCAAGGGCCTCTAACAGGTAGAGCAACTTTAACTCATAATCTCTAATTTCTTTGAGTGATTTGGAGAAAGCAAAGGAATATTTCTTCCTTCTCAGAGTATGTGTTGGTATTGTCCAGATTCAAGTGAAAATATTTATCTAATCAGAGTAAAAATTTTTGCTAATACCTGTAACTACAAAGCTCTATAAATTAGCCCCTCTACAAAAACTGTAGCAGAATCACATCCATATTAATTGCACTGAAATCCTGACACGCATTCTAGATAAGTAAAAGTGAAAGTTTAAACTGTGATTTCAGGTTAAAAGAAATCGCTTTCCAATTCTTTGAAAATTGATGATTCTTATAAGCAATACATAGTATGGCATATGTGATTAACCATTATATACTACTTACTCCTTGATCTTAACCAGATCAAATTTACCTAACCTTGCCTAACCTCCATTTAATCACAGCAAACATTTGTTGAGCCTTTGTTAAGTAGCAAGTACTATACTAACTTATTTATACTTTTATGTAGTGTTTAAACATTTTAAACAAAAGCTTTACTAAGATATAATCATAGATTCAATACACATAAATGATGTGTTTTTCGTCTTCATATCTAAGAATCAAGAACAGGGTTATTTACTTAATAGGTATAAAATCTTTGCTTAAATGTATATAATATAGATAAATTATGAATGGGCTTTTTAAAATAGTGCAAATAATACAGCTATAAATATGATATAAGCTCCACCAGTCAAGTGACCTGTACACACTGTCTTCTTAGTTATGTGTAAGATAACTTGAATACATAGCATCACTTCCAAGCTAAAATAACTGGTTAAACTTGCATTTCTTAGCTTCTGTAATTTTTACTTCTTTAATATCAGGCTATCATTAACCAATTTTTTCTTTAGTAATTATGATGTAATTGTAGTACATAAACAAGTAAGATTTGGCAGAATTTGAAATGTGGCTGCATATTTGATGACATAAATGCAACATTTTCACTTGCACTTAATAATATTTTGCTATTTTGATTTTATATTTTCAGCTCGATCATATTGTAGCACATTCTAGTCATAAAATTAATATAAATGATAATAATGTATTATTACATTAGTTGCACCATCCATTAAGGTTTTCACAAAGAGAGTTTCCACTTTGGTCATGGGACAGTTTTCCAGCTCAAAGATTCAGTGTTTCTAAGTTCAAGTCAGAGAGTACAGTAACTGGATTAACATTTAAATATACAGAAGACTTACAGTATTTACTACAAATTTTCAATATAAAGATTAACACTACTTGTGTAGGCTGTAATTGGTCCAAAAAATAGCAATTATCATAAATAGTGTATCTTTGTGGGCCTCATAAACTAAATGAATATTGAGAGTAGAGAATGTCAAAGTAAATCATGTTTACTCGAGGTTGTCTTATCATACTTTGTCCCTAATTCAGAATAGGACCTCAGTACCTCTCCAGTCACCAAGAACTTATTCTCAACAAAATAATTGACCAATCTAGTTTTTATTAGGTAGCTATTATTTTTGATATACTCATGTAATAGATTTATTCTCAAGTATTAAGACTAGAATAGAACCAATATAAATTAGATTTATAATTATATTGCGATATAACTTGGTACTATTCAGTAGGATTATTCAATAGGATTATTATTTACATATTGGAAAAGCATAAACTCTTACAAACTAAGGAGTGCTAGTGGCTATGATAATGTGTAATAATTTGGAGTGTTTCATGATATCTTTGGTCCTAGGTTTACTTTATTCCCTATGCTTATTTTCAGCAGCCTTTCCAGTTTTTAAATGAGAAGTAGAACGTTGAATATGTTTACTGTATCTAGAGATGAGGAGAGGGATGATTAACTTGCTTGTCAACTCACAATTATGTTACTAAAATAAAATAATGGAAATATAAATGTCTGGCTTGGGAGCCTTATTAAGTTGTAGCATCATGGGCTGTAGTCCAATATACTACAAATATTGTTTGTTATTTCAACTAACTTTTATTCCTAGATACACTGCAGCTAGCAGAAAGAAAAAAAAAAATCAAAGTTTAATATAGGCATCTATTCATTTAGATTAAATCACTTGTCAAAAATAAACCCAAATTAACGTTTTTTAACAATGGAAATGTAATTTTTTTACATGTGTACATTTTGATATATTCATTATATTATCTCTCATATTTATGTTTTTATTCTCTAGTGATATCAGTATATAATAGCATTACATAGGTTTCACAGAATCTCCAGAAGTTGGTTTAATACTTACTATACTTTCTATATTTCACATGCCATAGTTAACCTATCAAAAGTGCATACCACCTTAAGGAGAACACAGTTTTCAGAATCTGTCTAATCCTATTTCTTCCCACTTTGGAATCTTAATTAGAAAAGATAAAAAAAAAATCATTTAACTAAATTATTGTCTTGAATCTGTAGCAAAAGGTATAATCCGCAATTGGGCCAATTAGTGAACCCCATAGTTAGCTATGCTGCAGCAAACAATTTGATTAGATCTGACACCATCCTAGTTCCCACTGTTGTTTTGCCAGGTATGATGGTCAGACTTCAAAGAGCTTGAGGCATCAGCAGGGCAAGGTTTGGAGGCCAGCTTAGGTCCGGTTGTTAATCTCTCTGCTAAAACCACAGCAGCTCTCACACAAAACAAGCTTACACGACACAATCATGCGGTATTAAAGTTAGGGTTGAGTCATGCCAATTTCCCTTTGATTTTTTGATGATTGACCAAAGATGGCTACATGACTAGACACATGCTAAAAGTATACTGATTAGGTAAGTTCCCAAAATATTTGAAGTATTTTTTAACTTCCTATATAAATGTTGTGAAAGCTTATTCCCTTTGATCAAACCTTCCAAAGTAGTAGTACTATACTGGGGAAAAATGAGCATTTCTTACTGGCAGCCTGAATATCAAACTTTTCACTTACCACTTTATATAAATTTGTCTTTACATTAATAATTCCTTAAGGAGAATATATAAGGAAATTGTTTCTAAGTGGTAAGCTTTTGAAAAATCTATTAAGCACTTTGAAAGAAAAAACATTTTTCCCTGAGTCATTTATATTCACTGACAGTTTTTCTGAAATTTCTTTATAATTGTTTTCCACTTAAATGTTGAGTAAAGTGCCCTTCTGAGATGTGGTTGCATAAGTGTTCTTTTCTCTGCATTCTGATTTGTTGAAATATTGCAGTAATAGTGACATGTTTCCATTCTGAGAAAAGCCTAAGGCTGCTTTAGTATTATTCCGAATGATTGAAACTGCCATCTTGCTGACTTTCCCTTAGGCAGTGTAAGGCCTGTTTGCTTTTGTGTTCATTTCACATGCTTCCTGTTAGTTTGGCTGGCAGAACATCATTGCTTCATTTGGCAAGGAAGAGTAGATTCATATTTGACGGTTATATGTCTTATAGTTTCTGTATGGTCATCAACATGTAGGATATGAAACTTGTAATTAGTTATATCAAATGAATCATCTTTCTTTGAGAAATATTATCAAAATATGACACTTGACCATAATTTTTACATAAAAATCTTCATTTTATAAATTGAACTTAGGGTCTAATATTTTACATTGCACTATTTATTCATAACTACATTACTCAGGAAATTTAAGGAAAATATATTTTTGAATAATGAGATGGTTGCACGAAGCAAAGTCAAATATTTAGAATCTTACTAACAGTCTGTCATAAAGATAACATGGTTACCTGTAGTGAATGCAGTTATCTCAATTTTTAGACCAGGAGGATACAGACTCAGCATTGTCTAAGTATGCAAAGGGGAAAAGATCTCTTCTCCCTTCTTCCTAAGTTTTGCAGACATAAACATTTATATATGTGTTTTATGGTTTGGCTCCAAGAAAATTGTACTGCAGTACTTCAAAGATTTTCTTCAAGCCTTTGTAGAACTGCTGTAGCAGAATTAGTCCAGTTTACATGATACTCTCTGAAACACTTCCTTTAGTAATGTGTCATTTATAGTCTCTAAGGAAGATAGAAAAAAAGAAAACAGAAAATGATGACAAATCACAGCTATTTCATTTCCTCACTTAAATGTATATTTTAAGTTCCTAGAAAGTAAGAAGATACATTTTACTAGTATATGCTCCAAGGTACCTGTAACAGTAATACTTAGTAAATATGGTATCCTTAAACTTGTGATGTAGGTAGTTTTGCAGATACTTTTGTATCTAAAACATTTCAAGTTTAGTCCTGCCTCAGTGCCTTTGCACAGCAAATGTTCAGAATCCTCATCCCTCTGATCTTTTCAAGGCCTTTTCATGTTATTTGGATTGTAAATTAACTATCTCAACCTCCTCCTTAGAGAAGTCTGACTGGCCTGTCTGAAGTGTTCACTAAGTTACTCACCCTCATATACTGTTTGAATTCTCAGTGTAATGTATTTTATAATTGTTCATCAGTTTATTTGTTTATTTCCCTGACCTCACCACTAAAATGTAAGCTCCATAAGAGTAAGGACATAGTATGTCTTATTTGCAGCTAAATCCTCCGTATGTGTAATAGGTGCTCCATAAATATTTGTTAAATTGTGAAACTACAGTTTTTAAAGTAACTCATGCCTACCGTAAGTTTCTTTAAAAATATATATTTGGTGTCTGATTTGTTCTAGGTATTGTGTTGGGTGCTTTCATATACTTTTTTTGTTTGTTTGTTTGTTTGTTTTTTGAGACGGAGTCTTGCTCTGTGCCCAGGCTGGAGTGCAACCTCCGCCTCCTGGGTTCACGCCATTCTCCTGCCTCAGCCTCCTGAGAGTAGCTGAGACTACAGGCGCCCGCCACCACGCCCGGCTAAGTTTTTGTTGGTTTTTTTTTTTTTTTTTTTTTTTTTTTTAGTAGAGACGGGGTTTTAACATGTTAGCCAGGATGGTCTCGATCTCCTGACCTTGTGATTCGCCTGCCTCGGCCTCCCAAAGTGCTGGGATTATAGACGTGAGCCACCACGCCCGGCCCATATACATTATTATATTTAATTTTAATCCTCATAGGAACCCTTGCATACATACTATTTCACATATTTAATAAAAAGAAATAGATAGGAGTTATATAACCTTCCTTCCCAAAGTCATACATCTGTGGTTAGAGCCAGGATAAAATTCACATCTTCTGAAGCCATATGCAGAATAACAGTGGAAAGCTAACATGTTCACAAACTGTTAATTATTAATTTTAAAAAATAAGTTATATTACATATTTAACAGAGGGCTAGGACTACTGCAAGCACTTAAAGGCATTATTTCATAGACCTTACAACTACCCATATAACATTATTATCTTCACTTTACAAATGAGGAAACTTACGGTTCAGAGAGATCAAGCAACTTAACTTATCTGGAGTCACAGAACTGATGACTGGCAGAAATGACACTGAAATTGAAGCCCGTTTTATTCTAAAGCCTGTGCTCTTAACCACCAACTGTCTGCCATGCCCTAAGCTGTACTGCTATCTCGTCTTCATTACATAAGCCAGAAAGCCTCTGTCCTGAAGGATTCCTCAATAAAAAATGATTTTTTAATCTCAGAAAATGTGTTAATGTGATATATGTATATATAAATAACATTCATATTAAAAATTCTTCTGTTCCCTAGCTTGCATTTCAACTTTTTGTAAAATACATTATAACATTGTGATTGGATTAATCACAGCTTCTCCCTTATATAACATGATGTTATTTTATATATATATACACACACACACACACACACACACACACATATATATGTGTGAATACATTAGGGTAATGATATTCTATTTTTTACTTATTTCTAGTATGGTAGGTTTTTATGGAAAAATTAATTTGCAAAAAAAAAAGCTATTCTCTAAAATACTATTTACTGTTACAGGATTTCTAAATCTGAAAGAAAGTGAAAAAGTATCATATACAAAGAAATGTAGTTTTCCTTATCAACTATTTTGATATAGTCCAAAAGTATGCCAAATTTAATTACAATATATTATTATTGTACTCATTTAAGTTCTGTGTTCAGGTACTTTTACCAATATTAATTTGCTTATAGCTAATCAACCTGTTTTTATATTTTAAATTTTTCTAAGTTATTTTACATTTGTTATTTTTGGAGCATCAAAAATTATCCTGTGAGATAATCAAGGTATACACAACTTTTAATAAGGGTCTACTGAATTCCTTTTTCAAATTTCTAATTTTTTCCTCCCCTTTTATCATAACTGGTTCTAATGAAGGTTTGATTCTTTCATGTTAAGAGCTATTTTTCTCTTTTGCAAAAAATTTGATTTGCTGGAAGTTCTTTAAATACCATCTTTAAGTAAAATTAAGCAATAAATATTATGATTGTAAAATATTTTCCTCATTTATTGATGAATATGAAAAAGTTTTCTGCATTTTAGTAACATGAAGACATTATGTTCCTCATTAAGAAAATATGATGTTAAATATAAATTATTAGTTTTTAAAAGGTAGAATTGGGGAACATAATAAATAATTAAGAGAAAGTAGAATGTAATGGGAATGTCTTTAACCCAATAACTGGTAAAGCAGTTCTCTTACTTAAGTAGAAATAAAAAATTTGGCAAATTTATTACTGTCATCACTCCAAGTCACAGTGAACATTTTATAGAGTAGCCAGTTTAGGTTCTTTGTATCTGGTATCATGAAATTCACTGAACTGTTTTGTCAGGTGCTGTCAAGTCAACCCACCATTGTTGTAGAGAATCAGACTAAATCATTTTGGCATGAACCTTCCAGAAATAAGATACCCAAGATGAAGAGTTTAATGAAATTTAGTATTTGGCTTCAATTTCTTGTCAGACTGTCAAATATATATTTCATTCATTCAAAAATTTGAGTAAATCAGTTGAAATACCTGACCCTATGCTTTATTGAAAACTTGTTTCAAATATTATTGCCCAATATAAATGATATTTGGAATTTATTTGGGTGTTTTTTAAGGTATAGGATTCTTCATTGAACATTTCAAATAATAAAACTTGAAAGTACATAGTCATTTAATAAAGAGAGAGAAGTATATTTTACTACAATTAAAGTTTTCCATTATAGGCTCAGTGCAGTGGCTCACACCTGTAATCTCAGCACTTTGGGAGGCCAAGGCAGATGAATCACTTGAGGTCAGGAGTTCGAGACCAGCCTGGCCAACCAAAATACTGAAACCCCATCTCTACTAAAAATGTAAAAATTAGCTGGGCATGGTGGCAGGCGCCTGTAATCCCAGCTACTTGGGAGGCTGAGGCAGGAGAATCGCTTAAACCCAGGAGGTGGAGGTTACAGTGAGCCAAGATCGTGCCACTGCACTCCAGCCTGGGCAACAGGGCGAGACTCTGTCTCAAAAAAATAATCAATTTTGATTGAACTATCTTTGTTTCCAAAGGCTATTAAAAGCCAAGTTATATTTAATTATGTTTCTTAAGTCTTTAATTAATGAAATGTTTATTAATTTTCTGAATAATTATATGAATGAAAAAACCTTATCTTTCTGATCAATAGTTATTTAAAAGGCAATATTATAGTGTAGACTTAAATGCCTCAAACTTTTCACTTACATATTTTGATACAGGGGCTTTTTTGTTGATATTTCTGCCAAATACATAAGAAATATTTTCCCAACTTGTACCGTAGCTATGGTGTAGCATTGAAAAAGATTGTAACAAAAAGCTTCTTGGTGCAATTAAAGGTCACTTGTACATATTGTAATAGGCTACTCATTTACAAGATCTTTGTGAAGGGTCAGTGCTATAGCATGAAATGGATTGCCCTTGTTGGTTCTGTAAATAAATGGATCAACTTATCTTGTAGTCAGTAGGCAAAGGAAAAGGCTAGCACACAGTAGCTTATTAATATTTTTACAAACAAATTGCTAAAACATTGACCAAAACCAAATGCAATAGGACTATATCCTTGACATGAATAATAATAGAAAATTATTAAAATACATAATTACAGCTTTTAAGGGAAAATTGATTACACGTATATATACATGTATGTACTTTTTTTCTTTAACATATGAACCATATTTAAGTGTAGCAAAACACAACACAGTGATAGTGTTCAACTCTCCTTTACCATAAAACTAGCATGTTTCAAAACAGTTGGGGAAGTATACAGTATATCTTTTCTGTATTGAGGTTCAAAATTTGTCATGCATAAGTATGAAAAAGGAATCCAACTAGATGTGATTTATTTTAGTTATATTTCATAGCCTTTTCAGTAGTCTTAGAAAAAACATGGTGGTCCAGATAAAGTGTTAGTGATCTATTCTGAATGAATTAGTAATGATCTGTACTAAATACAAAGAAAATATTTTCTTTTAACTGTTTTAATACACTTAGATTTTGCATGTTATGTATGTATATTTGTGAGATACAAGTCATTGTTTAATCTCAAATTTTTAAAATATAATGAAATATATTTGTTCAACACTTCCTAGATTCTTCCCTCTATACTTGCATATTCAGACACAGCAACTCCCCGCCCACACACACAAACCCTTAATATTTTTTTATTGCTGTGTACTATTAAAAAAATGAAATTTCTAGTCAATCTCAAACAATACCTTATAGGATTAACAAAAGTAATTTAACAGTGGGTTTGAATCAATAATCAAATAATGATAAATTAACCTTTAAAAACCTGCAGGACTGATTGGTCTATAAAAATACTAAGGCCAAAAGCCAATCATGAAAAAAGTAGCCAAGAAGAGCGCTATTTCAGGTAATCTTTTTTGCTTTTTATTTAGCTCTTGAATATCCATTCTGTACTGTTTTGTTTGTTTTGTTTTGCCATACTTTAGTACATGGAAAACATCGTGCATTTCTTTTATAAAGTATCAAACTTTGAGAAAATGTTGTTCTTTTAGAGCATAGATGTTATGAACGTAGGTATTTTTATTCATCATTGTATCTCCTTTTCCTAGTTCATTGCCTGATCATATAGGTGCTCGTCAAATATTGCATGAATGGATAAATGAATGAATGTCCTCTTGATATTGCTCAAAACATATAAAAGGGTGTGACCATTAAAAAATTCATTTCAGTTATATGGAATAGTTTGATAGTGTGAATACAGTTTTCTGTAGATGCTTAATATACTTGTAAGGTTTTACATAAGTAAAATAACCTTCAAAAAATATCAGCTAATAATACAATGAGCTGTTATTGTTGAAAACAGTTCATGAGACTTACGAGTTACAGATGAAATAATTATGTAAAATGGAATTTTAACACATTTTGCATATTCTACACTTTTATTTAAATACACATTATCAGTAAAGTAACTGATATCACTTCCATAACAGAATCTAGGACTAATCCTTATTGAAAAATCATCCCATTGATCTCTTTATTATACACTCGAAGCTGACCAAATTCCAGTCTAGTTCTTCAGTTTGGCTTCTTCAGAATTTCCTCCTGAGAAACCATTCTGATCCAAACAGAAATTTAAATTAAGGCCAACTATATTTAGGAGAAAAGCTGTAAATTTACAGTGTGTGATTTATAACTGAATGCATTTCATTAAGATATGTTATTGACTTAATGTGTAATTCAGTCAAAAACAAAAAAGTACATGTAAAGATATTTTGGAAATGTTATCTACTCTTAGTAGTACTATAGACATGAGCAATTAATTTGGCATTCAATTATTATAACATTCCAATCATTTTATTGGAAAGGTTATTAAGCTTTTGTCCATGTAAAAGTGGGTAAGTAAAGGGCAATATTAAAGCAACTATGCCCATGTTGCAGTAGAACATGTACTTAGCAAACTATGGTCCATGGGGCAAATCCAGCTCCATGAGTTTTTTTTTTTAAATACATTTTATTGTAACAGCCATTCCTATCATTTTGTATATGGCTGTTTTCACAGTGCATCACTAAGTTGAGATCTTATGGCCTGCGAAGCCAAAAATATTTTCTGTCTCGTCATTCACAAAGAAAATGTTCTGTGAAGAAGAACCCCTACTTTAAAGAGCCACATACTTTAAAGAAAATTTACTGAGAAAGTTGTCAATTTGGTGATAATGATTTATACTCTTAAAATTAAGCTTTATTTGAAAAATAACAAACACATACAATCATTTGCTGTGTAATTTGCACTTGTAGAATTTAATGCGATGTCTTTCAGAAAATACCTAGATTTTTCAAACAGTCTGCGTTAATGTCTGTCCGAGAAAATACCTAGATTTCATAAAAGGTTAAAATTGGAAGGGAGCTTAAAGTGCTTCAAAGCCAGCTTCTCATTGTGTGCACATATTTTCTCATCCAGCCTCTCTGTAATCATGTGGAACTCACTTTCTTAGAGGCACCTCATTTCAGACTCTACCAGATTCTTTCAAATGCTAAAGCGACCTCTTAACCATTAGTACTAATTCAGTTTTCTGAAGCCACAGATAAATTGCTATTTTTGATATAATGTTACTGGATTGATAATAAATACCTAATATATGAGAAACAATTGTAATGTATAAATATATATTAGTGTTCCTTTGATTTATATTTCTTTCATAAAACATTATAAATTTAATTAACCGTTTTATGATGTTTATTGTACATTTAACTTAGAACCTTAAGCGCAACATCCTTTAAAGAAACCTTTTTTAAAATAAAGCATTAACTAGAAATGTTAAAAGTTTTGAATTCTGAAATTAAAATGCTTTATTAATTGTAGCTTCATACAATTTAAATATTAAAATTCAGTGTTTTCATTTGTAGCATGTTTGAATACACAAACGACTTCAGATTATTAAAAGTTATAAAATCAACTTTAAATGTGATATTGTTGAGTTTTTTGTTATAATCTACTTAAGATTTTTTTACTATACAGTAAATTAATCAAAATATAACATTAAACTTTTGATAACTGAATATTGAGAGGCATAAGGATACATTTCTATATTGGGCATAAGGATATTTTGATTTCATTAGCAGAAGTGTATGCAAAAAGTTTAACTGTTCATTAGCCACACTATCCAGTGTCTTATAATTGATAGTCAAAATAGTAAGTTTAAGTGGGTGCTATGAAGTCTTGCTTGCTTATATTCATTTTTTTTAATGTAGGAATTTCTTAGACAAGTAAACAAGATCTTACTGAAGTTTAAAATGTGAATATATTATTAAAAGTAATGTTGGTCCTGGTAAGATTATTTTTAAGCTATAGGATGCTGTAGTTGGAATATTTTGGCATTTTGGTTAGGAAATTTAAACACGAGGACATTTTTACTTAGTAATTGCTTTTATTTAAGTTAATGTAAGTTATTATATTTTAAAATAATTATATAAACACCAATGTCCTTGCCATTTGAAAATTATGTAAAACAAAACTTCTTTTCAAAGGTGTTTATAATGTAGAATAGAATAGAAGATTGCATGAAATCACACAAAAAGAACTCAACGTAGTGTTTTCAGCCTAATAAAAATGTTGTAAAAATACTTGTAAGCTTGAAAATCACACTAGCTATTCTTGTTTCAAATTCTGTTTAATATATTGTTCTGTATGATTTTATAATAAACAGATTACTCCTTGAACAGGAATTAAGAATAAAGCTGCCAGGAAGGGGTTTTGTTGTCAGAGTAGTTCCCGCCTCATGTTTTGTAAGAGATTTCATGGTCCCATTGTAAAGACTAGATGATTTAAAACGTGTTCCCAAGATAAACTTTCCCATTGTCATTAATGAGGATGGATAATACTGAGTGACAAGTGCATTAGGAATGACACAGAAAGAGCTGTTAGATTTGTCAGAGCGTATCACTTCAGGCATTGACACTTGAGGACATTCTTTTTGTGGATATTTGGTTGGGGGGGGGAGTCTGATTTAAAGATACCAAAGTTTGTGTTCGCTAATAGAATAATGTATTTTACAATGTATAAGTATATATTTTTCAGTGTTTAGGAAATATTTGGAAAGTTATTTAGATTAGGTTCTTCCACATTTTAAGTTCATGCTTTTATTATATCCTGATTTCTTCCTGAGAAAGTCATCAAACTGTAAGACATTTGAATATTAAAGTGGTCCCATAAAACTAAATTCTTCTTCTAAAAAGTCTTATCTCTGGAAATATCTAGCTGAAGGAAAGATACTAAAAATTATACAAATTTTAAAAAAACATTTTGCTATCCTCTGTATCTAAAAGGGTACTCCTTACTATACATCACCTTGAGAATAAAGGTTTTGAAATAAGAAAATACATATCATTTTATTGTCTCTTTGAAAATACATTACAGAAACATGTTTTAAATATTAATCAATGAACAATTAATAATGTATGACTTTTCTGGTGTGTAAAGTATTTCCAAACTGTAGTATGCATCTCAATTTCGATTTTGAACATGCAATTGGTCACTTTTTCGCCTTGATTCATCTTTCGTGCTGCCAACCAAATTTTGTCTCTGTATACCTTTTTGACACTAATAATGACTGAGTCTGTTCATTTGAGTTCAAGATTTCCCAAGCGGCAGTTTGGAGCTGGGATAAACTATCTATCATGATTGCATACCACTAATCTGTCTCAACCAAACCACCCTGTGACTGAAATTATACTTGACAGTTTACCTCTTCTTGATGAGCCTGAGGTGAACATAGCTACAGACCATCCCTGGGAGGACATGGCAACTACTCCATATGCTAGGGAGGATCCTTTTATTTGTGACACAAGACTTAAACTATGCCTGTAGCAGAAGGGAGATCTCTCTCTCTCTCTCTCTTGCTCTCTGTCTTGCTCTCTCTAATATTTTTAATTTTCAGTAGTATTACTTCTGTACTATAAAACTTTTCACACAGATATGTTTGGTAAATACTTTCTACCATTACAAATACCTCCTCTAGGTTAGCTTCACCGTGTGTTTAAAAACTATAAAGTCATTTTTCAAAGTATTTATGCTTTCTAAAATATTCTATTATTGATACACCATAATCATCAAATATCAAAAATTCTTATTAATATTTGACTCTTACCAGTAATTGACCAGTTCTCGAAACGTCTCAATAAATTTTTATATTATAAAAATGTTTAATCCTCTGTCTTCCTTTTTTTTTTTTTTTTTTTTTTTTTTTTTTTTTAAGACAGAGTCTCACTCTGTGTGACCCAGGCTGGAGTTCAGTGGCACAATCATGGCTCACTGCATCCTCAACCTTCCAGACTAAATTGATCTTCCCACCTCAGCCTCCCAAGTAGCTGGGACTACAGGCATGTGTCACCATGCCCAGCTGATTTTTCTATTTTTTGTAGAGACAGGATTTCACTATGTTGCCCAGGCTGGTCTTGAACTCCTGGGCTCAAGCAGAGCACCTGCCTAGGCCTCTCAAAGTGCTGGGATTACAGGTGTGAGCCAACGCGCCCAGCTTAATTCTCTCATTTTAACATAAAATATTTTTCAAAGTAAGTTTCTATTTTTTTTTTTTTTTTGATACAGAGTCTCACTCTGTCCCCCAGGCTGGAGTACAGTGATAACGATCTAGGCTTACTGCAACCTCTGCCTCCTGGGTTCAAGTGATTCTCATGCCTCAGCCTCCCGAGTAGCTGGGATTATAGGAGTGGGCCACCACACCCGGCTAATTTTTGTGTTTTTAGTAGAGACAGTGTTTCACCATGTTAAACAGGCTGGTCTTAAACTCCTGACCTCAGGTGATCCTCCCACCTCAGCTTCAAAAAGTTCTGGGATTACAGGCATGAGCTACCACACCCGGCCTTCAAATTGTTTAAAGATTTTTAAAAATAGATTTGAAGAGAATAATAAATTGAACACTATAGCAGAAAACATTTTAATTGTTTTGATAAAGATTCTTTATGTAGTCTGGGTGCAGTGGCTCACGCCTGTAATCCCAACACTTTGGGAGGCCAAGGAAGGTGGATCACGAGATCAGGAGATTGAGACCATTCTGGCCAACATGGTGAAACCCTGTCTCTACTAAAAATACGAAAATTAGCCGAGCGTGGTGGTGTGCACCTACAGTCCCAGCTACTCAGGAGGCTGAGGCAGGAGAATCACTTGAACCCGGGAGGCAGAGATTGCAGTGAGCCAAGATCACACCACTACACTCCAGCCTGGACACCAGAGTGAGATTCTGTCTCAAAAAAAAAAGTTTCCTTACGTAGACTTAATTACCATTTTTACTGTCACCGTGTAAAGTCTAGAGAAAAATGGCTACCTAAGAAAATGAACTTATTTACTATTTACTGCCTTTCATCTTTTTTGTGAAAATATCTTTCTTTTGGAATTAGGAAATATCAGCATTTTGAGATGATGGACAAAGAGTGATTAAAGGACTTACTAATGCCCTGAAAATAAGAATAATCTGAAGTAATTTTCAAAAATGTATTAATATGTGGAGGATTTAATAGTAAGGCTAGTTTTTACAGCCAGCATGGAGGACCAAGTGAACAACAGACAAATTATAAAAGATTGAGGTTATTTAAACAAAGGCTTTGGGTAAACAAAGGCTTTGGGTAAACAAAGTCTTTGGGATATTAAAATGCTTTCTCATAGACCACGTATAGATAAGTTTATTATAAAATGCAGTCTATTTTCATTTGTCCTGGATTGTTGAAATGTGATCCTACCTGAAGATGTTTAGATGGCCTGAAAAGGTTGGCCCATAGAGTCTATTATGTCATTGGAGCAAGCACTTAATAAGTTTATTTCTCATTATCCATTAAGTTTATTATTCCCTTGGAAAGATTCCTTTTAGTATAGGGAGTATTTTCTATAATCTTATGAAGCAGTAGTCTAATCACTAATGCATTCTACACAAAGTTTTCTAAAGCACCTAATGTCAAATAACCATCAACTTTATCTTAGAAGTTCATGGAAATTAATCTCTTGACATCACAGAAGTGATTACTTAGTATAGTGAGTGAAACAGTCTTATATTTTTGGATGTAACATAATTTATTTTTAACAAACTTAATCTGTGTAATTTTATTATTTTTCTACATTATTTGTATTTTAACTAATAGTTAGCAGTGAGCCATGTAAGATTTCGGTAACACCATTTAAAATAAGTATCCTGAAGAAAACTGTCAAATAAAGTTTATATAATTCCACATTTTTAAAACTTCAACTATAAAACTTCTACCAGTAAACTGCATAATATAATCTAGTGACATGTATTTCTGAATAAGAGGGAGTACTATGAAAGTAACTTAGTAAACTATTTATATATATTCTTTATACCAAAAGCAGTTAAAATGTCTAACTTAAACACTCATGCTAGGCAGACTGAATTTTGTGCTAAATTTTAACTTAGGCAGTAAAATCTATGATCCATTTATCTTATCATATTCTGTTACTCCTCCCATCTAATTATCTGATCATTAAGTGTACTTTTTTATTGTAAGATGCATCTGCATCATTTTTAAAATAAAATTGCTCCCATTTTTCCCACAAGCATTTATTTTCTAATCAGAAGAATTCGTATAACATTGCTGTATAGTAAATATTCAAAAATATTTAAATGGTAAATATTGAATAGAGATGATCCAAAAAAGTAATTGCTTCATTTGGAAAGCGGAATTTATTTTAAACTTAGAAAACAAGCAAATTAAAATGATGTTTTATATAGTATTTAAATACTTACGCCTTTTGATTTTGGTTTTAATATGTTTCTTTTCAACACTCTTTTTAATATACATATATGCCCAAGCATGGTACATTATGAATTTATTTTTTTAAGTAACAAAAAATAATTATCCTGAAAAATGCCTTAACACTATCACATAAGGCAAAATTATTGTATTCCTCAGACTACTTTTTTACTCTACTCCTGTGACAGATTAACACTATTTTTAATAAAATGATTGGCAACACTCAAGTCACTTGTTTCATACATCACAAAGGAATAATTATTTTCCAGTAATGTGCTATAATTCTTTTTTTTCTTTTTTCTTTTTTTTCCAAGAGACAAGGGCTGGCTATGTTGCCCAGACTGGACTCAAACTCCTGGGCTCAAGCAATCCTCCTGCCTCAGCCTCCTGAGTAGCTGAAACTGTAGGTGTTTACCACCACACCTAGCTGTGATTCTTTGCTTTGCTTTAGATATCAGAATGAAATTTCCATTGGTACTGTGTGTGTGTGTGTGTGTGTGTGTGTGTGTGTGTGTGTGTAAGAACCCAATAGAAAAATTTAAAATCTGGGAGTTTTTTTTGTTTTTTTTTTTTTTTGAGACAGAGTCTTGCTCTGTTGCCCAGGCTGGAGTGCAGTGGCGTGATCTCTGCTCACTAGAAGCTCCACCTCCCGGGTTCACGCTATTCTGCTGCCTCAGCCTCCCGAGTAGCTGGGACTACAGGTGCCTACCACCACGCCCAACTAATATTTTTATATTTTTAGTAGAGACGGGGTTTCACTGTGTTAGCCAGGATGGTCTCGATCTGCTGACCTCGTGATCTGCCCGCCTCGGCCTCCCAAAGTGCTGGGACTACAGGCGTGAGCCACCACGCCTGACCGAAATCTGTCAGATTTTTAATTTCCTGACCTAGGATGAAGGTTTTTCTTATTCTGATATAATATATATACTGAGTCAGTTGAACTTACAAGGACTAATTATGTGAGGGTGAGATCAACCATAGATGTTTATTAACTTATTTAGTAAATATTTATGAAGGTATTTTAGGTAACTTTTTAATTTAGTCCAATGCTTTTTATTAAAATACATGTCCTTAATATCTGGCCTCTGCCTGCCTCCCCAGCCTCACCTCTTGTCTCAAACTTCGACTTGCAGCTTCACTCTCACTTGCAGTCTCCTCAATGGCCCATGCTTCTGTCACTTCCATGTCTTTTTATTTATTTTATTTTTATTTTTATTTTTATTTTGAGATGGAGTCTCACTCTGTCACCAGGCTGGAGTGCAGTGGCATGATCTGGGCTCACTGCAACCTCTGGCTTCCAGGTTCAAGCAATTCTCCTGCCTCAGCCTCCCGAGTAACTGGGACTACAGGCAGGTGCCATCACGCCCAGCTACTTTTTGTATTTTTAGTAGAGACAGGGTTTCACCATGTTGGCCAGAATGGTCTCAGTCTCCTAACCTTGTCCTCCCGCCTCAGCCTCCCAAAGTGCTGGGATTACAGGTGTGAGCCACCACGCCTAGCCCACATCTTTTGTAAATGCCAAAAATGCTCTCCCCTTTTCTGCAATAGATCAATCTTGCTCTTCATGTAGTCCTCCACTTAGATGTCACTTCCTTTAAAATGATTTTTCTGATTCTTCATGACTAAGTTAGATAGCCTACCTCTGTGCTCCCAGAGTAATTCGTAAGTTATTGTCGCACCTCCAACAATATTTTAATTTCCTGTTTCTTTGATGTCTGTCTTCACCGTATTGTAAACTAGTGTCAGAAACTGTCTTTTTCTTCCTCATTGATTCACCCACAGCACCTTACACAGGATTTAGCACACAATAGATGTGTGTTAAACATATGTGGAATGAGTGGAAAACTAATGTTTAACTCTGCTAAATACCTGACTGCATGTTTAATTAGCTCTCTATATGGTCTAGGTTGTCTGTTCTGTGGAGAAGGGTATTAGTAATCAGTCCTCCAAACCCAAACTAAACTGTTTAGATTTTCCCTAATTACCAAACTATATATATAGTGTCTTTAAGGGTTTATGCTTTCTACTTGGGATACTCCATATCAACCTGGAATTGTTTTTAAAATTACTTTAACATCTAACTCAGTCTTTCCTTCCTAGTGAAGATCTTGCTAGCTCCTCCTTCACACCATTCATCCTTCCCTGCCAATATACTGACTTCCTTCTAAATCTTTGGCATATGCAAAACTCAACTTTTTAATGATGAGTTTGTTGCTTGATGCATTAAAACCCTATCAAATAATTTTGATTCAAATTTAAATGCATTTTTTAGCTACTCTATATTATCTCTTCCTCTTGCCTCTATAGACATATGGTAGTGATTCGGTATGGATACCTATCAGGATGACTAATTAAGGCCAAACCATCTGAGCATTTAAAATGTATCCTTCAAATAGAGGGGAGGTGCCAAGTTGATAACATCTTGATAACATTGGATAGTGATATCCCATGAGCTTACATATTCATTGCTCCTAGTCAATTGACGTTTATATCTATTATCACTTGACTGAAACATGATTTATTGTTTTATGATCATTTGAATCATTGTTTAAAATTCAGTTTGCGGAGTGTTGTGTTGTGTCCCTGCCATTTTTTACCATTCCTTTAGAAGATTTGCAGCCACTCTGCTATTTAGGGAAGATGGTTTCTTCTTCTAACTGTTACATAATAAACCTCATTGTTTTCCAAATAGGAGACTCCTTCTTTCTGTAAGAGTAATAATTTTATGCTAGGGACCTCAAAGATGAGGACGAAAATGTCACATTGTGATTCTGTCTCCATGACATTCCACAATAATACAAAGTGAAAATTTCAAGCTAAGGGAGCCTTTGCTTTGTCCACAGTGTCAAAAGTCATGTGTCTCAGATTTTGTTCTCTAAATTGGGTATTAAAATAACCATTTTTATATTTTTTTAGAAAAGTATAATTATATCTTAAAATTTTATTTATAAAATGTTTCCCCAAGTCATTCTTTTTAATAAGATTTTTTCCTAATCAAGAAATAGGAATTATAGTTCCTACTTTTGATTTACTGTTAGCTATTTTAGTTAGAGATTTATTGCCTTAATCTATATGTAATGTAATATGTTTATCACTTAGGAAACAAAACAAACATGAGTTAGTAATTTTGTATAATGCTATAATTATATCATTCATCAGAATAATTATATAAAAGTAAATAAAGGTAAGGGTAAGATAATACCTAATTTAGGATGTCTTTCAACTGTATGGTGCTCATAATTAAAGATTTCAGATAGAAACTAAAGGGCCTTAGTTCCCTTTCACATCAGCCTAATTTTCAAAATAAAACCATAAAATCATAAAATGGTTTCTTTATGTACACATTTATACACTGAATAACAACTATCCACTTAGAATTTTTTTGGACCCCCAAAAAATTGTTAAATTGTTAATGTGTCTTTACACTAGAGCACAAAACTTAAAAGATGAATTTTGTAGCTCATTTGACATGGCAAGCTTGAGAACAAAAATGATTTAACTAGCCTAGTGCCATTAGAAAGTATTTAAGGTTTGCAATGGAAAGTATGTGATTATTTCATGTTACTTAAACCATTGAAAGAAAATATCGCACATTATCAGTCATTAAAAGTAAACATCTTGCATTATACATAATCTCAGAAATGTAAGACGTTATAGATAAACAGCTTACTAAATTGAGACATAAGTAAGATTTTATGTCTTTATAAACAAGGTATTTTTTCACTTTCCTACTTTTTTCCAGTTGGACTAAAAGGTGTAAAACAAAAACCTCACCTAGCCTAGCCTAGCATCTAATAGCCCTCACAGACACATATGAATATTTAGATGCAGACTAAACACAGATACCAAAACATGTATCCTCACAACAACCTTTCTAATGGCACATTGAGCAACCTGGTGAGTAAAGACTGCAGCATCTCAAGGTAGAAAATAAGCAACAAGACTTATTTGCCAAGTGACTGTGAAAACCACTTTTCATGCCTGACTGCTACATACAGAATTCTGTGAACCTCTGAAGTAGCCATGTGACTTAAGGTTTAGCTGCTAGCAGCTAAAATAGGTCATCAAGCTCCAGGTCTGTTACAGTCTTACAGTTCTGTCATTCCCATCAAGAACTTTGTGGTGTAGGAACTGGCTTTTGGCTGCTTAATGTTTGTTTTTGTTTTTCTGGGGGGAACTTAGAAGGTCGATGAGGGGGCTGGGGCAGCAAGGCTGATGACTAAATAGTCTACTCTTCAACGCTGATTTCTAATAGGGGTAGGAAAACCTCTGGATACTCCCTGTAAGGACACTCCCTTACTTTTACCAGCTTACCATCTGAACCCAGTTTTAAGTGATTTATGACAATGGAAGCAGCATGACTGCACTCTATACTGAGTATTATTATTATATGATTCAGTAAATGTCTTCTCTGTTGCAGAAGTTTGTAAGAACTGTTCAAATTGTTTTGTTTATTGAAGTACTGATTATTACTTTTTTAAAAAATGGAGCAGTCATTTAGGACTTAGAAGTCTTTTCTTATGAGGTGATTTTGTTATAATGGCATTTCTTAGAGATGATATTTATTCTAGTGCTGTGAAAAACCTGTATAACTTTTTAGATATGATTTGTATTGAGCATATGTGAATTGCAAGTAGTAATTCCAGCGAGCACGGTGGCTCACACCTGTAATCCTGGCACTTTGGGAGGCTAAGGCATGGGCGGATGGCTTGAGCCCAGGAATTTGAGACTAGTCTGGGCAACATGGCAAAACCCCGTCTCTACAAAAAATACAAAAATTAGCTGGGCATGGTGTTGGGCACCTATAGTCCCAGCTACTCAGGAGCCTGAGGTAGGATCACCTGAGCCCAGGAGGTCAAAACTATGGTGAGCCGTGATTGTGCCACTGCACTCCAGCCTGGGCGACAGAGCAAGACTCCGTCTCAAAAAAAAATTAAAAATAAAAATAAAATAATAAAATAATCTTTTTAAAAAGAAAGTCATAATTCAGTAAAACAGTTATCACATACACAGTTCATCCAAATGACTTCCATATAAGTTGATGATATTCTAAGTTTAAGGATGGAATTGTAAAACCTGGAAATTAATAAAACTATAAAGGGATGACAGTAGTTTTTGGTTTTTGGTGGATTTTTTTGTTTTTGTCTTTGTTTTTTTTTGAGATGGAGCCTCCCTCTGTCACCCAGGCTGGAGTGCAGTGGCGTGATCTCGGCTTACTGCAGCCTCGCCTCCTGGGTTCAAGCGATTCTCCAGCCTCAGCCCCCCAAGTAGCTGGGACTACAGGCGTGCACCACCATGTCTGGCTAATTTTTGTATTTTTAGTAGAGATGGGGTTTCGCCATGTTGGCCAGGCTGATCTCAAACTCCTGACCTCAGTCGATCCACCCGCCTCAGGCTCCCAAACTGCTGGGATTACAGGCGTGAGCCATTGGTGGGTTGTTGTTTGTTTGTTTGTTTGTTTGTTTGTTTTTGAGATAGTGTCTTGCTCTGTCACCCAGGCTGGAGTACAGTGGTATGATCATAGCTCACTGCAGCCTCAAATTCCTGGGCTCTAAATGATTCTCCTGCCTTGTCCTCCCAAGTAACTATGACTACAGACATGTGCCACCACATCCTGTTAATTTTATTTTTTGTAGAGATGGAGTCTCGCTATGTTGCCCACGCTGGTCTTGAACTGCTGGCCTCAAGCAATGCTCCTGCCTCAGCCTCCCAAAATGTTGGGATTACAGGCATGAGCCACTGCACCCAGCCTGACAGTAGTTTTTGATGCGATCTCAGTTGCCACAATTTTAGTGCATAAATCATAGTCCCATTATCAGTTATCTATCATAAGCTCCACAATTTTAATTGTCAAAACTTTATATGCTATAGATATGAATTATTTAAAAGAGAAGACCTGGTAATCTATGTTTAAGCATGCTAAATATGTTTGGAATTTCTTCTACACAATATGATGCACTAGTATTTACCTCTTGATTTTTTTGATATCTGATGAAATGCTAGTTAGCTCATGGTTACTCTAACGGAAATAGAGAAGTATTTCTTAGAAGTGCTATTCATTATAATAAAACATTCATTCAAAATATTGCCCATATTAGAGAACTCCTTGCTTATTAAGATATAACTGGGTATTTAAGATTGCCTGGGTCCACAGGAAATGTAATGTGTGGCCATAAAAACAAACCAAATTATGACCTTTGGTGGTATCCTGCATGGAGAATACATCAACAATTCATCCCTCTAATTACAGCATTTGAGAAATTGGGGTCATTGGTGTTGTTTTCTATTGGAAGTGAACAATAGGACAAAATCTGTGTGGAATCTCTTGAAATTTTTATTTAATAGAGCATCTAATAGAATATTATTTCATAAACCTTTCAGAACGTTTTAAACATTGTAAGCATTGTAGAAAATTTTGTTTTATAAAGATTCACACCAGAACATTGGAGACACATTTTTCCCTAACAAAATATGGAAAAGCTTGTTTCCAAATTGGTGTGTTTAATTGCTTGCATGCTCTTGGCAGCTTAATAGAAAAACCTTTAAGTGTGATGCAACCAGTCATCACCATGTCTTCAGTTGACACATTTTGTTAAATAAAAGTTAGAAAATAAGGAAACATGTATTTCCATCTAATTTGAACAGAAGTCTATAGAATATTTGGAAAGCTGTGCTAAAATATTTAATATGGAAAGGAAAGTCTCATTTATAAAACTGTGAAAAGAGTTATCGTTTTAACTTGACCTGCCAACCATTTTTCTTCATTTACCAGGTGTACATTTTAGGATTGGAAGTAAATGGAAATAAAACCCTCTTCCCTACAACGCTGCAGTCTTCATGTAAGGGCTGTTTAAAAAAATGCCAGGGCATGACTTTTCTCTCAAACCTGAAGGCACTCATAAAGTTAAACTTATTCAAAAACAGGATTTCTGAAAGAATTTACATTTAAGAACTGAATTAACGTTATGTCCATATTAGTAAAACAAAACTGAATGTTACCTCTTTGTATAATAGCAGTAGCAATGTCTTCATTAATTCAGGTTTCTAGTACCTAGTTAAAAAAAAAAAAAAAAGCACTTGGATTGTAAAGTGTGTACATGTTTGTACAAAATGTGGCAGTAACAAAGCTTTGGAAATTATGGAAACTAAATGCTTGGTTACCGCTATAACCCTCTTTTTTCTATTTTATTGCTAATACTACAAAAAGGCAGTCATAGGCCGGGCGCGGTGGCTCAAGCCTGTAATCCCAGCACTTTGGGAGGCCGAGACGGGCGGATCATGAGGTCAGGAGATCAAGACCATCCTGGCTAATACAGTGAAACCCCATCTCTACTAAAAAATACAAAAAACTAGCTGGGCGAGGTGGCGGGCGCCTGTAGTCCCAGCTACTCGGGAGGCTGAGGCAGGAGAATGGCGTAAACCCGGGAGGCGGAGCTTGCAGTGAGCTGAGATCTGGCCACGGCACTCCAGCCTGGGCGGCATAGCGAGACTTCGTCTCAAAAAAAAAAAAAAAAAAAAGGCAGTCATTTCTCCATCTGGTTTCCTTAGCATATACATTCTTGCACGTAGGAAAAATCATCACTGTCAGAAGTGAAGAGTTAAGGGCAGGACAGGGAAGAGATTGTGACAGATTGAATGGGTGGAATTGTTGCCCCCAAGAGTCATGAGAGGGAGTGTAGTATAACAATTAATACATTTAATCTTTTTCAAAAATATATTAAGCATGTACAGTGCCAAAGTGATCATGTAGGCACTGTGAGAAATGCAAATGCTATATATGGTTTCTGTTCTCACTTAACATCTTAGATACTTAATACTGTGGAAGTTATGAAAGAAGTCCCTTCCCTCTAAAAACTCTGTAGTTATACAATCTTTTTCAGGTGTTTATAGGAAGATTTTTCCCCTCTTTAAATAGAAGAAAACAATTACTGTTTACCCAACATTCAATCTGACAGAAAATCCTGTTGGCTTTGATTTAAAATATATTCATAATTTAAGCAGTTTTTACCACCTCCAATGCTACCACTCAGTCCAAGCCTACTAACTAGATTTCTTCTTTTAACCCTGACCTCCTTCAGTCTGTTCTCATACAGTAGCCAAGAGGATAGTTCTTTTAAAACATGAGACAGATAATATCATTTCACTGCTCAGACTCTGTTGATTCTTCATCTCACTCAGAAGTCCTTAAGTGGCCACCAAGACCCCATGTGACCTGGCTGCCTTTATTCTCTGATCTCATCTTTTTTTTTTTTTTTTTTTTTAGACGGAGTCTCACTCTGTCACCCAGGCTGGAGTGCAGTGGCCAGATCTCAGCTCACTGCAAGCTCCGCCTCCCGGGTTTACGCCATTCTCCTGCCTCAGCCTCCTGAGTAGCTGGGACTACAGGCACCCGCCACCTTGCCCGGCTAGTTTTTTGTATTTTTTTAGTAGAGACGGGGTTTCACTGTGTTCACCAGGATGGTCTCGATCTCCTGACCTCGTGATCTGCCCGTCTCGGCCTCCCAAAGTGCTGGGATTACAGGCTTGAGCCACCGCGCCCAGCCTGATCTCATCTTTTATTCCTCTCCTACCGTTTGATCCATTTTAGTCACACTGGCCTCCTTGCTTGAACACAGTAAGCCTCAGGACCTTTGCTGCCTGTTTCCTTTGCCTGAAATGTTATTCTTTCAGATCTTTTCATAGCTAACTTCCTCAATACCTTCAAATATTTGTTCATATATCACCTTCTTAATGAGAGTTTCCTGACTCTTCTTTTCCGAGTAGCAACCTACCCCCATTCTGCCATTGCCAGTCATTCTTAGTCTGCTTCATGTTTTCCCACAGCACTCACCACCTTCTAATATGCTGTATAATTTTCATATCTGTTATGTTCACTTTCCGTCTTCCTGTACTAGGATGTAGGTTTCAGAAGAACAAGGATTTTTGTCCATTCCATTCTGTTTAGAACAGTATCTTACCTATGATAAGGTGCTCAAAAAAAAAGTTAGTATGTCTCAGTTTCTCTCAAATTGTTTCCTCTCTTCTTCCCTAGTTAAATTATATACAAGAATGAATGAATTTGGAAGCTTATACTAGTTGAAATAATATCATTTATTGCTATTATTTAGTAGGTACTAAATGTTAGACACTGTATAGGCACTTTGCTGGTATTATTTAATCCCCACAGCTAGTTCTCAGAGTCAGATAGAGAGGCTTAGAGAGGTTAAGTCATTGGCCCAAAATCACATATCAAATGAATGGCTAAGCTCCAATTCAAGACTGTAAGAGACTCCAAAGGTCAAGCCCTCTTTGTAGCTTTTGGGTTATGGCCAAGTTTAGCAAGTTTCATTCAATATCAATATTTTTATTTATATTTACATCATTTTTTAAAACCATGTGCCTCCTCACACTTTTTTAAAGTTGATATAAAATTTTCTATTACATGTTTAAATAGTGACAAAGGGTGTAATTTCTGACCTATTGAATACATGCTTTACTATATTTTCATCCAAATCATGAAGTATAGGCTTAGCTCATTCAATTAGTAGAAAAGGTTTGTAATATAGTCTATTTGGCAATCATTGTCAAATTGATGAGAACAAAGTCCAACTTCATTTTTTAATTCTAATTAAACAGTTTCTAGGACAATCTCCTCACTTTCTGTTGCCATGAGTGTGTCCCATGGTCATCATGAAACAAAATGCAAGTCCCTTTAGTTCATCTGTTTTGCAATTATGGGACTCTCCCTTAGGAGCAATGTACCACACACTAAGGTCCAAGGTGGATAAGAGCTGTGCCTTCTTTTGCCAAGTTCAATTAAATGGGAAAGGAGAACTTGCAGACTGTAGGTACATTTTCAAGTAGATTAATTTTAGGAGAGAACAACTATGGAAACTGAGGATCTCAAAATTGAATTCTTTTGAAACTCCCCATGCCCACATAGCTATTGGAAACTCTTTGTAAAACCCAAAGGGGATGCATTTTCCAGTTTCAAGACCTCTGCTTTATGTTATGTAGTACATTGAAATTTAGAAAACTCCAAGTTTTTTCATGGTTATAGTAATTTATTATAATCTACAAAAATAGATCTTTAGGTTATGCCAATGTGATTTAAAAAAAAAACAAGAATGGAATTAAATACTTAACATTGATGTAAACTATTTAATTAATAGACTTTTTAAAGAGTTTTTAAAAGGCTTACAGAAAAATTGAAAGGAAAATATGGAGTTCCCATATACCCATCCACTCATTCCTCAGTTTCCCCTATTATTAACGTCTTGCATTAGTGTGGAATATTTGTTACAATTGATGAGCCAGAATTGATACGTTATTGTTGACTGAAGTCTGTACTTTATACTAAGATTCACTCTGTTTTGACATTCTGTGGGTCTTGACAAATGTATAATGGCATGTATTCCCATCTCAGTGTCATATGGAATCGTGAAACTTTCCTAAAAATCCCCTGTTCTCTACCTATTCATTCTTCTCTCTTTCTTTCCTCCCTCCCCCAATGTCTGACAGCTGTTGATCTTTTTACTGTTTCAATAAACAATTTTGCCTTTTTCACAATGCCATGGAATTACATAGTTTGTATTTCTTCATATTGGCTTTTTTCCCTTAGCAATGTGCATTTAAGGCCAGGTACGGTGGCTCATGCCTGTAATCCCAGCACTTTGGGAAACCAAGGTGGGAGGATCGATTGAGGCCAGGAGTTTGAGACCAGCCTGGACCACAAAATGAGACCCCTGTCTCTACAAAAAATTTTTAAAATTAGCCAGGTGTGGTGGTGTGTGCAGCAGTGGTCCCAGCTACTCAGGAGTCTGAGGTGAGAGGATCACTTGAGCCTTAAAGGTCAAGGTTGCAGAGAACCGTGGTCGCACACCACTGCACTCCAGCCTAGGTGACATATCAAGACACTGTCTCAAAATTAGTAAATAATTATTATTATTTATTGCATGTGTGTGTGTGTGTGTGTGTGTGTTTGTATGCATTTAAGATTCTTCCATGTCTTTCTCTGGCTTGGTAACTCATTTCTTTTAGTGCTAAATAATATTCCATTGTGTGGGTGTACCATAGTTTGTTTATTCATTCACTTACTAAAGAACATCTTGGTTGCTTCCAAGTTTTGGCAATTATGAATAAAGCTACTGATATAAACATCCATGTGCAGGTTTTGTGTGGACATAAGTTTTCAACTCATTGGGTAAATATCAAGGAATGTAATTGATGGATTGTATAGGAGCATATTTCATTTTGTAAGAAACTGCCAAACTGACTTCCACAGTAGCTATACCATTTTAAATTCCCACCAGCAGTGAATGAGAGTTCCTGTTGCTCCACATCCTTGTCAGCATTTGGTGTTATCAGTGTTTTGGATTTTAGCCATTTTTCTAAAATGTAGAAAATGAGAGTGGCATCTCATTATTGTTTTAATTTACAATTTTCTGGACATATGATATGGAACTTCTTTTTGTATGTTTATTTGCCATCCATCTCTCTTCTTTGATGAGTTGTCTATGCACATCTTTTGCCCATTTTTAAATTAAGTTGGCTTTTCTGTTATTGTTGAATTTTAAAAGTTCTTTGTATATTTTATATACTCTTTGTTTGTTGACTGTCTTCATGCAACTATATTCAAGTTCAGTTGACCATATTCATGTACCACATATACCATAATCTATATTCATGCACCACATATACCATAATCAAGACTATACCACATGTCTTGATTATGGTATCTTTATATTGTATCTTGAAGTCAGGCAGTGTATTAGTTTGCTAGTGCAACCACAACAAATACCACATACTTGCTGACTTCAACAATAGAAATTTTATTTTCTTACAGTTCTGGAGGTCAGAAATCTAAGATCAAGATATCAGCAGGGTTAATCTCTTCTGAGGCTTCTCTGCTTGGCTTATAGGAGACTGTTTCTCCCTGTGTTTTCCCTCTGTGCTTGCACAGGCCTGAGTTTAAATTTCTTTTTCTCATAAGGTCACCAGTCATATTGAATTAGGGCACATCCTAAAGACATCATTTTAACTTAATTCCTCCTCAAAGACCTTATACCCAAATATGGTTATATTATGAGATACTATGCATAAGGGTTTTAACATATGAATTTTGAAGGGAAACGATTCAGCCCAAAACAGGTAGTTTCAGTCTTATGACTTTGTTCTTCAGTATCGTGTTGGCTATTATGGGTCTTTTGCCTTTCCATATAAGCTTTAGAGTCGGTTTGCCAATATCCATAAAATAACTTGCTTGGATTTTTATTTGGATTACATTGAATTTATAGATCAAGTTGGAAAGAACTGAAATCTTGACAGTATTGAGTCTTTCATTTCTAGGGCTGGGTCCCCCTGGAGTTGTGTACTCTCTAATGTCCACCATGAGCTTCTAACAGTTTGTCTTTTACAGTTTAGATTTTGGTACTGGTCCCTGTGGAGAATTTTTTTTTTTTTCTAGGCTTTTACTTGGATAAGTTGTGATTCTCTGTATCTACCTATCATCTCTACAATTGTAGAGGGTTTCCCTGTGACCCCAATTATCTGATGGATCTAAGATTTGTTGATTTTTCAGTTTGTTCAGCTTTTTGCTTGTGGAGACAGGAATGACAACTTCAAGTTCATTACATGCAGGACTGGAAACCAGAAGTCTCCAACATACTTTTTATTATTGTAACATCATTGTGAAGAAAATTAAGCACTTATTGGTTCCTTATTATACCGAAGGAATTGAATTAGGTATAATACATCTTGAAACTGGCAAGAATCTCATTTTGCTAAAATGATATTTATGAAAATATTTCTGCACTTGCATCATTAGTTTTTGAAACATATATATTTACCCTAGAGCATTGGTTTGCAAAATGCTATGGCCCCAGTGGTTCCACAGAAGATCTTCTGAACTGGTTTGAGTTTTGGATAAGGTTGTAGAGGGGTATAAGCAAGAAGGAACCAAAGGGCAAGGAAGACACTAAGTTCATTATACTCACCCCTGCTTGAATCAGAGCATATGTGTTTTATTTGTTTCATACATATCATTTGAAGTAGCGGTTTGACAATTAAAATATGTTTAAATCCACTGCCCTTGAGTGTTAGCAAATGTTGTATGCAATAGAGAAGGTTGTATTTAATCTTCTAATGTTGTATTCAGTAGGCTGCACAGTAGATGAACCTACATCATGAAAAGCTTCTTTGCAGAGTTTAGTAATGAAATTGTTAAGGAAGAACTCTAAAGTAGACTCATTTTATTTAATGTAAAGCGATCATGTTGAAATAAAACTATTAGGGACTATAAAAACTCAATTTAAAATATAGTTAATTTATACTGAGGAGCTCAGGTATTCCCAAATTAAGTATTTTTGAGGTATTAATTAGCTTATGTATCAAAAAAGATAAAGTTTGATTGTACCTTTATTAACCTGAGGTTAAGTTTTCTTGGTGAAAGTTATAAATGTCAGTATATCCTGACTCATTAGTAACAGTTGAAATTAACCAACTTGGTAACTTCTATTTTTGTAAAAATTTACACTCACATATTTAGATTTTTTTTTTTTTTTTTTTTTTTTTTGAAATTTGACTTTGTATCATGAGGGGAGTTGAGGATAAATCTGAAATAAGATTTCAGGCTTTTCTCCTTCTGAAGTGTATATTCCAGCTGAACAGAGAAAAGCATTTTAAATTCATCTAACAGTCATGTATAATTAGGCTTCGTTCTACATTGTGAATGGGGTTTCTGGAAGGGCAGAAAAAACAGAGTTGGATTTGTTACATGCCCAGGCTTTGCACCATACCATATAGAATTGTTTGTAAACCTGCATACCACAGTAAAGTATACTTAGTCTAAATCAGTTCGAAAAATTAGGCACCTACTATGTATAAAACAAATAAGTAAAACACCATTTTTCCACCAGAAAAGTGAATACAGTTGTAGAAGAGATTAGATAGATGTGCAAAAATCAATACAGGGCAAAATATCCTAAGTGTAATAAAGAAACATAAAATGCTATGAGACTTAAGGAGAGAGATGTTACATCTGTTTGAAGGTAAATTAGAAGAAGATTGAAAGGGAAAGTAACATTTTTTGATGATCTGGAAGAACATGAACAGAAGATACATCAGTGAGGAAATGGTTACAGTGCATGTAAAAGAAAACTGATAGGTGCTTGAACAAATAGGGCTTTATATTTTATATTTCTTTTCTTTTTTTTTTTTTTTTTTTTTTTGAGTTGGAATTTCACTCTTATTGCCCAGGCTGGAGTGCAATGGCACGATCTCGGCTCACTGCAACCTCCGCCTCCCGGGTTCAAGCAATTCTCCTGCCTCAGCCTCCCTAGTAGCTGGGATTACTGGTGTCCACCACCACGCCCAGCTAATTTTTGTATTTTTAGTAGAGATGGGGTTTCACCATGTTGGCCAGGCTGGTTTCGAACTCCTGACCTCAGGTGATTCATTCGCCTCAGCCTCCCAAAGTGCTGGAATTACAAGCATGAGCCACCACCTCCGGCCTAGGGCTTTATATTTCAAAGAGAACAAGTCTAAAGGTAAGTAGATAACTGATGTTGATTCAGTGCTTCTGTAATGTCAGCATCCCATCCAACTATGCAACAGTTTCAGCCAAGCTATTGACAAATATAAGCGAGATTTAAATGAAGAGCTGTACTTGATACTATACTTGATATTTGCCAGGATCTGAATGATGAAAGAGGAGGAAGAATGATAGATTATTCAAGACTGTAAAATTAGTGGCCCATCAATAAGACTCATAGGTGCTTCTTTACATATTTGCCTTCCTCACTAGCTGCTATTGTTAGAAAGGTGCAGAAGCAGTAAGTCTGGTAGCACTACTTTGGTCACACTTCCAGGATGATTACTGTCTTTGCCCCTGCTGAGATCTCACATACATATTCAGAGCTGACTTCAAATCTCACCTGCTCCCTGAGCCTCGCCTGACAGTTGCATCATAAATTGATCTTTTTTTGTATTTGTAAAGTTAGCACCTTGGCATTCATTGTTCAGTTCTCTCATTTTTGTACGTTTTGTATGATACTGTATTAGCTCAAGTTGAGTAAGTATAAGAAATACTACCATGCGCCAGGCCTTTTGTGAGGTTACAAATATGTATTAACACAACTCCTGCCCATAAAGAGCTCATAGTCTAGTAGAGAAAACTGACATATAAACAACTATAATAGAAATTGACTGGTACAAAAATAGAGTTAGGTTTGAAAATACTGTACAAAGACTAATAATGAGGCAGTTGTTCAGGGAAAGCTACAGAAGGATGATATTTGAGTTGCATCTTGAAAGTCATTTGGACTATAAAATATTTATGTACTCATCACTTTCTATTTATATTACTTATTTTGACACTTATCTTGCCCATTCGACTAAGTTTCTTGAGGTCGGAAAGTATATATTCTATGCCTTTATTTCACCCATAGTGCCAAAATATTTCACTGAATCAGTATATTTGGTACTATCCAAATATTTTATTTATATTTACATAAATTTATTTCTTATTTTTATTTACCTTCCCTTCTCCTCCCCACAAAGCCCAAGCTTAGCTAGTCACCATTCTTCTTTCTATTTTTGTATCCTATTTTGTTAACATTAGCCATGTAATATATTTTTAGAACAGCTTATTTTACACACAAATGTGTAGTTTCTTTCTATGCCATATCTTGTAAGTAAGCATTGAGATTTTTGCTATGCAACTCTTTAGGAGCTTTTATGATGTCTTGTGTAAGCTTGACTAAAAATACAAAGCTTGGAGTTTTTTAGTTTTCATATAGCTTTTGAAAAATTTTCAAGTTTATAATTTTTGTACCACTTCAAAGTATGAGGTTTCCATTTTAAAAAATATAATTTAAAAGCTGTGTTAAAACTACCATACTGTTAAAGTTTCAAATTGGCAAATTGAGTGTATTATTTTGAATTTTACTCTAGGACAGATGAAACAGACTCAAGCTCTTCTAAATTTTGTGAAACACCAGTGATATTTTCCTTCATGAACATTTAAATCCATCATCATTTCTGCAGGTTTCAAGGCCATGGGCATTTTAAGATTAATGTTCTAGGTGAATTAAAATTATTTTATGGTCTATTAAGATAATTTGCTAAACATCTATTTAAAAGCCTACTATATAGGGGGTACTAGAGATACAGAAATAAGACATTGTTTCTATTTTAAAGAATTCACTATTTAATAAAGAAGAGATTTCTTGTATCTGTACTATGGGATAAATTCAATTAACTAGATATAAATGTCAAAATTGATGAGCGGTAGAAAAGATCACTTATTAGATACTAAGTAAATGATTATTAAATGAACAATAGGAATCATAGACTTGAACCATAGGAAAGAAACATTACTGAATGAACTTGTTCGGTTCTTTGGTATCACCATGGTTTTGATTATTACAGTGATAGTAATATTTAATGCATGAGGCTAGGGTATTCTGGCATTCAACAATGCTCTGTGCAGTCCTACCCAATTAAGAACTGCTATGATCCTACACAACTTTGAAGTCTAACTAAAGCTACTACAAATATAAATTGGTGTATCACTTCTTCCAGAGTTTATGTTTATATTCAGTGCAGTCCCTATAAAAATCCCAGCATAAATTTTTGCAAAATAAAAAAATGCAAAGGATCAAAAAGATAATCTTTAAATTAAAAAAAAAAAAAAAAATCCAGAATCTCCCTTTGTCACCCAGGCTGAAGTACAGTGGATCAATCTTGGCTCACTGCAGCCTCCACCTTGGGGATTCAAGTGATTCTCCTGTCTCAGCCTCCCAAGTAGCTGAAATTACAGATGTGCGCCACCACCCCTGGCTAATTTTTGTATTTTTACTAGAGATGGGGTTTCACCATGTTGGCCAGGCTGGTCTCAAACTCCTGACCTCGAGTGATCCGCTTATCTCGGCCTTCCAAAGTGCTGGATTAAAGGCATGAGCCACAGCACCCGGCCCCAGAAAATAATCTTTACACATAGCAAAGTTGGAGGACTACCCTATATCAAGATTTGTGGTATTGACACAACGACGGATTGTTGTAACCAAACTGGACAGAAAAGAGCCCAGAAACAGACCCATATGTATATGACCACCCGTGACTTATGCCAAAAATAACACTAGTGCAGATGGGGAATGATGTGCTTTTCAATAAATAGTACTCAGTCAAAACTGGTATCCGTATGATCCATATGAGAAACAAAAGTAAATCTTGACCCCTTCTTCACAGCGTAAACAAAAATCAATTCCAGATGGAGTGCAGTCTGATATGAAAGACAAAACAATAGACTTTTAGAAAGAAACACAGGACACTGTCTTCATGGGGAGTGTCTGGAAAGGAGCTGAAGGCACTTTCAAGGAGCTGCTGATATTCCTGATTTTGATCTTATTAAACAAATTATAAAATAAAATGATTTCAATATATGTACCTATGTAAGCATAAATTGATGCTTAAGACATAATACTGAAAAGCTTTTACAAAAAGTTGTGCAGAAAGTAGCAAAGGAAGTTTAGGCCAGGCACGGTGGCTCACGCCTGTAATCCCAGCACTTTGGGAGGCCGAGGGGGTAGATCACGAGGTCAGGAGATCGAGACTATCCTGGCCAACATGGTAAAACCCTGTGTCTACTAAAATACAAAAAATTAGCCGGGCGTACTAGCGGGCGCCTGTAATCCCAGCTACTTGGGAGGCTGAGGCAGGGGAATCACGAACCCAGGAGGCAGAGGTTGCAGTGAGCCGAGATCGCGCCATTGCACTCCAGCCTGGCAACAGAGCAAGACTCTGCCTCAAAACAACAACAACAACAAAATAGCAAAAGAAGTTTAATTGAAAAAAACAATTTTAAGTTACTGAATAATTTACCCAACCTGTGCATTTTTTTACTATTTCCAATTACATAGTTAATTGAAATGGGTTTCAATGCAGTAGTGCAATTACTTCAAGAGGAGTGTAGTGAATTACCAATTTGTAACAGAAGAGTTGAAACTTAACAGATTTGTATCCAAACTTTAATAAATTATGAAATGCAGAGACTTTAAGGAATTTTATTAATAAAGTTTATTTTAAAAACATTTCTGGCCGGGTGCAGTGACTCAACGCCTGTAATCCCAGCACTTTGGGAGGCCAGGTGCGTGGATCACGAGATCAGGAGATCGAGACCATCTTGGCTAATATGGTGAAACCCCTTCTCTAAAAAAATACAAAAAATTAGCTGGGCATGGTGGCACATGGCCTGTAGTCCCAGCTAGCCGGGAGGCTGAGACAGGAGACTGAGACAGGAAAATTGCTCCATCCCGGGAGGTGGAGGTTGCAGTGAGCCGAGATCACGCCACTACACTCCAGCCTGGATGACAGAGCGAGACTGCTTCTCGAAAAAAAATAATTCTTTCCTATATATGGTTAAATGATTATAGCACATTAATACTTTTATGTGTAAACATTTTATGTTAAAATTGTCTTTTCTAGGGGTTATCACACAACTTCTCTATAGTCTCTTATAATACAGTTTCCTTTTCTAACCTTCTTGTAGGCTTTATGACTTAGTCAAAATGAAAGCCAAACTCACCTATGAAAAATATATACATTTTATATATTAGTAATCTATTATTTATTTTGTCATGTTAGCCCTAATACAATTAAGGTTGTCACCTTCTTTCTCTAATCAATACCAAGAAAGTCTGGTTTGTTATTATTTATCCTGACACTAATTTTTATCCTAGACTACCTGTACCATATTTCTGATTTTTCATGATCTTGTGGAGTTTTTTTTTTTTTTTGATATGAAATAGCTTCTCATCTTAATTATCTTAAATACAAACATATTCACTATAATTAGATTCTAGCATTTGACTATTTTATTTAAACTTCAGATTAAACATGGATAAAGGAAGGAAGTCGTCTGAGAGAGGCAGGTCATGATGTGATTTCCAGCTCACGATTTTGGATTCTGTCCTATGGGTAATTTGGAACCATTAAAGTATTTTATGCAGAGAATTGCCAATCAGATTTGTGTTTTAGAAGTATCACTCTGGGCCTGGTACAGTGGCTCACAAGTATAATCCCAGCACTTGGGGAGGCCATGACAGGTGGATTACTTGAGCCCAGGAGTTCAAGACCAGCCTGGGAAACATGGTGAAGCCCCATCTCTACAAAAAATTAGCCAGGCATGGTGATGGACACCTGTGGTCCCAGCTACTTGGGAGGCTCAGGTGGGAGGGTCACTTGAGCTGGGGACGTGGAGGTTGCAGTGAGCTGAGATCATGCCAGTGCACTCCTGCCTGGGCAACAGAGTGAGACCCTGCCTCAAAAAAAAAAAAAAAAAAAAAATCACTCTTGCAGGAGTATGAAAAGAGATTGGAGTCGGGGTGGGGTGGGGTGACAAGACTAGAGGCCAAGAGTTAAGTTAGGAAACTGTTGCAGAAACTAGGTGATCATCATCATCACCATCACCTTCATCATAATGATTAGACATGAGATAAAATCAACTGAGCTTAGTCATTTTGTAAGAGAGAAGGAGGAGTCTAAACTGGCTTCCAAATATCTGATTTGGGTGACTAGATGGGGTCAGTGTCTTTCATTAAAATGGAGACCATAGAAAAAGGTGCAGTTTGAGACATGTAGAATAGGACATACAGGTGGATATAACCTTTGAACATTTGGATGTGTGAAATTTGTTGTAAGGAGAAACATGATCCAAAGATGTGTATTTGGGAATCATTGTTATATAGCTGGTAGTTGAAGACATTAGAACATGTAAGATCAGAAAACATGTTTAGATTCGGAAGAGAAGAAGGCAGAAGAATCATGTGGAGTGGTCTCATGGAAATTGAGAGAAGAGAGAATTTTGAAGGAATAATGAACAATGCCAAATGCATTGAGCAATGAATAGAAAGTCAACAATTGACTCATAGATAGAGAAGTCTATGGCATTTGGCAATATGAGGCTCATAGGTGACCATTGACCAAGAAATTGGAGCATAGGGCTCAAAACCTTAATTACATATAATTGGTTAAAGATTGAATGACTTTTGCAATTTCTTTGACAGTATAAAAAGTGAATGGGAGGTAAGGAAATAGAGACAGCAAATATCAACACTGTTCCAGATTCTTGAGAATGAAAGAAAGGAGAAGGAAAGAGTAATAGAGACGGGTGTGGGATAGATAATTTTTCAGTTATTTTGCTTTTCCACTTGTCCCTTGATTAAAATATTGCTTTTGGTTTTTTTGTTTGTTTGTTTGTTTGTTTGTTTGTTTGTTTTTGAGACCGAGTCTCACTCTGTCACCCAGGCGGGAGTACAGTGGTGCGATCACTCACTGCAAGCTCCGCCTCCTGGGTTCACGCCATTCTCCTGCCTCAGCCTCTCGAGTAGCTGGGACTACAGGCACCCGCCACCACGCCCGGCTAATTTTTGTATTTTTAGTAGAGACGGGGTTTCACCATGTTAGTCTGGATGGTCTCGATCTTCTGACCTCGTGATCCCCCCGTTCTCGGCCTCCCAAAGTGCTGGGATTACAGGCGTGAGCCACCGCGCCCGGCCTAATGTTGCTTTTGATTGCATTTTCATGAGTTAATGTTAAACTTTGTATTTTTCTGTAATTAATCATTCTACAGTACTTTAGTTAATGGCATAAGTTTAAAAGAATCAGGGTTACCCTCAAACCAAATTAAGTATAAATAGTAAATTGTGTTATTTCCTTGAATGCACAGGATTAAAAAAAATATTTATGACAGAAATATGTAAAATCACGATTGAATGAAAGGAAGACATTGACAGCGTGTTGGATAAATGTGAGATATCTTAACAAATGATTTTTAAATGAGGCCATCTGTTAAAGCTTGCTGATGCTCTGAGTCTGGAGCAAGAGGTTATTTATGTTTTCACGCAAATCAGGCTTTAACCAAAATACTTTGGAAAAAACAGATGCCTTATAGAAATTCATTATTCCTAAAATAATTACAACCTTCTAAATGTTAACATCCCTTTCTACAAAGAATGGTGTTATGCTAATGCTGTTTATATATATGAATGTGAAATTATTGTATCATTTGCTGTAATGCAAGGGAATGGTTTCTCCTTATCCCCACCTCCATCCTCACCCCTGGGAGATACATGCCTGCTTACCAGGACCAATTTTCTACTTATTTAGCTAAAAATAATTGACCTTTGAAAGTCATAACCCAAGTAGTTGAATTTGAACTAAAATCTAAAGATAAATCTAATCTTTCAGGCATTCTTTCCTCCTACTCTTTTGATCTTTTTGACCCCCACTAAGTCTTACCAGGTATATTGGAGTAGAGGAAATTTCATAATAGAATACAGTACTGTGTCATGTTTCATTAATGTCAAAGATTTCATGTAGTAAATAGAACAAGAAGGTACCATTTTGTATAATATTCAAAATCTATATAGCACATTGCTAAGCAGAGTATACACTCAAGAAATGTAGAATTAGTAATACTATGCTAGAAAATGAACTTCCAGTATTGCTATTATTTTACTAATATGCATAGTCACTGACCTGTGAAGAGTGAACAGTATGTAGAAGTGCCTAGAGATAGGAAATTATGAGGGTCCCTAACTTTCACATACATATTAGATTAATTTGAGCCTCCATAAAAAGAAAAAAAATTTGTGAGGGCTCAAGGGGGGTAAATGAGGGTACTTCCTGTTTGCAGCTTTTATCATTGGGAGAACAGTAAATTAGATCTAGACTAATATATTTGGTTTCTCTAATTTATGGCAATTTGTTAACTTTGTCATTGAGTGGAATGCTAAACAAAATTTCTATGGCATATAAGCACCTTGCACAGGGTTCACTTTAATTATTTGAGGAGCTTTTAGGCATAGACTATTTAGTATACTGATTAAAGTATGATTAATTATTAATTAGTATCTTGTCCTGCAAGAATGTGTTTAGCTTTAATAGGTTCATCTTTACTTGAAAATAGTGGCAAGCTGGGTGCAGTGGCTCTCGCCTACTCAGTGGTGAGAGGATCACTTGAGGCCAGGAGTGGAAGACCAACCTGGGCAACATAGCAAGACCTCAACTCTAAAAAATTTTTTTAAATTAGCCAGGTAGGGTGGTGCACACCTGTAGTCTCATCTACTCCGAAGGCTAAGCTGGAAGGATCACTTGAGTGCAGGAGTTTGGGGGTCAGCAGTGAGGTTCAGTTGTGCCACTGCACTTCATCCTGGGCAACAAAATAAGAACCTGTCTCTAAAAAAAACAAGAAAGAAAGAAGAATGAAAAACATGGCTTACACACTGGGCGGATGTAGTGCATTTCTCCTTCCCAACTCCTCTCTGGGTTGATGCATTTGTCCAAATGGAGGGTGGAAGAAAGACTGAGAATTACATTATGTGAAAGCCCCTGCCAAGCTCCTTGCTTATGATAGGAAGTCTGTGGCCACTGATTTCCCATCTTATGTTCTATGTACTCTATAGTATGGTATAGTGATTTAGAATGAGGCTGTGTAGTTCAACAGCCTGAATTTGAAAGTTGACTCTGCCACTTACTGGATGAGTGAGCTCAGCAAATAATGTCTTTTTGCTTCAGTTTTCTCACCTGTTAAATAGAGACAATTGGCATCTTTCTCAGAGGATTGTGGTTGTGATGGTGGTGGTTGTTTTTCACTCAGGCAAAGAAGCATTGCTCTGCTAATGGAAACCTGGAGAAGTGCTTATTAGCAGACAATAACGCTGTTCTCTACCATCCTCCATATACCAGGGAAATGGTGGTGGTCTGTGAAATGGAACCAAAATAATATTCCTCTTATAAGGGAAAGAAAAGAAAATAACATGTGTTTTGTATGCATTATCTCACTTAATCTTTAGAATAATTCCTTCAGAATAAATATTATTAGCTGATTTTTTCATGTGAAAGACCTGAGGCTCAAGAGAGTTTCTTCACAAGATCAAATATCTGCTGAATAGCAAAGCCAAAATTCAGTCAGAGGAGTAGCTGACTCGAAAGCCCATCTGTTTCCACCTCATTCTACTAGCTAAATTGCCAGCATTCGGGGCATAGCTGTTTTCCTCCTTTTCTAGATGTGGCAAATTAAGAGAAAACTGTGCCACAATCCAGTCCATCTGCCTCACCTTCCTTCAAGTGAGAGGGAGCACACACAGTAGAATCTCAAATAATGTTTGGTCACTGACCAGACAAATACTTCTTCTTTTTCCTAAAAAGAAAATGTATATTTTATATCTGTAATATTGTGATGGATTATTTGTACTAAAATGTGAGTTTCTTCTATAGCTTTGTGGAAAAGTAAAATTAGAACTTCATGTATGAGACACAGTTATCCCAATTTAATCTTTATCCTCTTACACTGAATTAGTTTACAAAGTCTGAGTTAATAAAAAAGCACAATTCTGTTAGCTTCCTACCATCATTTTATTTTGATCTTTCTTCTTTATTTAAAGAACATGTTGGCCCTGAAAATCTTGCCTCGGGCCAAAAACAATAAAAGTCTTATCTGGTAATAACTAGTCATTACTAGTAATAGTTGAGGTTTTCTGTACTGAGTACTCAGTTTCATGTGGGGTTTTTTTTCCTTTTTTTTTTTTTTTTTTTTTTTTTTTTTTACACCAAAAAAGCAAAGGCAAATCATGTCTTTTCTTATTCAAGGCCTTTTAAAGGTACTTTTTTGGCTCTTTGCCCTACTTGTTAGTTTTCAGTCAGTTTAGAAACGATTTTATACTTCCCCAAATTTCCTACATTAAGACTTCAAAAGTCTTAACATTAAAGAATAGCTGCTTCTGGCATTTCACATAGCTCAGAGTAAGGCAAGTTAGTACAGATAATTTAAATGATACCCAGTCACAGGTACCTTCACTTTCATTGGTTGCGTTTTCAGAATACCTATTTAGTTATGTACCTTATGAATTTAAACATGACTAAAGATGAATTTTTTAATGTGTACATTATGTTTTCTGAGCCTGGAAATTAAGGGAAAAAATGATGAAGCCGTGTTACACAAGTACTCAATTTTTTAAAAAATCTGGGATAGTACTATGCTAATTAATGCTTATTTTATGCAAACTAGACTATATCTGTTAACGGACACATTACTGTCAAGAAAATATTACTTGTCTTAATTATCAGTAATGAAGCAGGGATAAGCTGCTCACTTAGATATAATATATCTAATGACCTTTTCAGTTAGAGGTTGTGATGAAAGGTATCAGTTTCACAAATTATGCTTCATTCAGCTTCTGGCCTTTGTGTAGATTAATGTTTTGTGGATGAGTTTTAAAGTCAGGCATAAATTGTGTTTGGTGTTTAAAATTGATTTAGTGTCTTGCTTTTAGTACATCATTTTCTCATTTATAAAACCTCAGTTTTATCTTCAAGCTTAAATAAATAATCCATGGTAAATTTAGAATTGCCTTACTGCCACTGGTTTTTTTTAACTTTACCAAATAGAATAGTACATATATTTACACTTGTTTAACTAAAGGACATACTTCATGACTGAAGTTTCTTTCTGATTTCTGAATTTAAAACAATAAGCACAATGTTTACAATAACAATTTTTGAACTAGGAATATAAATATTTATCATACCACTTTTCCTAATTAGATATCCCCAGATGACACAAAGCTGGTTATTCATCCCAAAATGACACTTAACAGGTTATTGTGATAGAATTTATGATATCTCTTAACATTAACTTCTTATTGAGTAATAAATATGATATTGTAACATCATTAAAGAACTCATAGATTTGGCCTTATTCACACCAATAGGAGGATTGCCCCCATGTTTTAAGCAACTAAGTAAGGATTTAAGCATTTTATCTATGTAACAGAACAGTGAGACAAAAAGTGGTTTTCAAGTTTTTAAGCTGTGAAACTCTTGAGAAACTTCTTACTCCGAAGTCCAATAAAGAAATCTAACAATAATGGAGCTGCTCTGGTTGAGTTGGAAAATTTCTAAACTAACTTGAAGGAATCCAGGGCTGCCAAGGAGCGGTGTTTTGATACTATGATCCTGATAGTTATATTATTAACGTAGCCCAAATATTAGAGTTGGGGAGGAAAGTACAGACCATGGTTTTCAGACCTTCATCATAATGGTTAGGAAATCGAAAGATACAATATAACTAGCCTAAGTTAATATGGTCAGTAAGTGCTATGATCTAGAATCTAAAAAAAATTAAGTACTTCTAGTGATAGAATCTTTTCCCTACTAACTGTAGCCCTACTACTGTAAATAATGAATTTTGGAAACTATTTAAAGAACAGTTTCTGAATTGACCTAATCTTTGTGTAGAAAAAAAGTAGGCCATCAATTTTTCATTTACAAGAGCAAATAGCTACCCCAGCACATTGACTCTACTTCTTGCTCCATTGCTCATTTTGGAAGAGTACACAGTGACAAGTGCCAGTTCTGTACCTTGGCTTTGCAGAAAAGCAGGAGAAGATCAGCAAAACAGGAGTTTTCCTGTGCTCTGCTTAATTCCAATTCCTCCAAGGCACATTCACACATGATGTTGCCTCTGATTGGAGCAACAGCCCCAATCTCACACCCCCTCCACCTCCTACCACTGTGGTCTCAGCCGGGCTGACTTCTGTGTATCCTTCAGGCTGCAGTTTAAATATCACTGTCTCCCTCAGGGCTTCTATGATCCACACCAAGTCTAGATTGAATACCTCTGTTTATGCTCTGGTAGCATCCTGTATTTTCTCTATCATAGCAATAACCACACTGGATTGCAATTACTTGTATCATCCCCTTCTTAAATACTCAATTCCATAAATAGAGACTATGAGTGTCTTGTTTATCATTGATTCTTCCAAGCCTACCAGAGTTTCTGACACATGGCTCATGCCCCATGTTTATTAGGGGAGGAAGGAAGGGATGTAGACTCTCCACTGCCCACTCAAAGGAGTAACATTCTTATTGAGCAGCTGCTGACTTCCTGTGTGACTTTAGAAGAGTTATCTCTAAGTCTTCGTTTCCATTTCCAGTAATAATACCTCCAGTACCTAGCTTTTGTGTTTCTTGTATTACAAGTGGGTTTTCTCTACATCAGGGCTTTCATTTCAGTTTCTGTGTTATAATGGAAGAAGAAAGCCTGTTTTTTGTTTGTGTGTGTGTGGTTTTTTTTAGTATTGATACCAGATTAAGGAGCCTTCTCTCAAAAGCAATTTGTTTAAAATCATCTTACTAAAATTCTAGGTCCCAAGAAATTGAAAAATGGGCCATCTCCTTCATTTACAAATAATCTTACAGACTTTTAATGATGATGACATTCTATAAATAAAGTATTTGTAGTCATTCTTGGGAACTTCAGGACTTTATTTCTTGATTTTATCCTTGAGAATGGTACTTATACAATTTATAATTTAACATGTATACCACGTAGTCAGGGTGGAATTATTGTCCACAATTAAAAGTGTCTAAACTTGTTTCTGTCAAAAATGAGGACTTGAAATGCAATCAGGGTCTCATCAAAAGCAATACCACTCTTCCAATGATTAATTATCATATTTTTATATTAACAAAAGAAGCTGATGAGATGAGTGGGATGTAAGAGATGAAGAAGAGAATTGTCTCATTCATTTTTTCAGAAAGTTGAGGGAAAAAAAGGTAAAAAAAACATTGAACTTTAGTAGTGCTTCTACTACATATCAGAAAATGATTTATTTTTAAAAGGATTTTTTAAGGAAAATAATACACATAGCTAGAACAGCAGTTTATATTTAACAGAACTAAATGGTCACATTTTAAAGTAAAGTACGCCCTGGCATTTGAACAGCTGTTATATCCAATTCAGATTTGCATACTGTTGTTTAACCTTCCCAGCTGTAGTGGGGGTGGCATGTTAGTCTAATCTGGTATAAAATATGCATAGTATACTTAAAGTTGAAACTTTAAACACATATTTGTATTAAACTGATAAATTTTAGTCATATAAGCCTATTTTAAATAAACACCTTTATCTTTCTGTAACTTATTTATTGAGCAGATTTTAACTACTTAAAACCTCTTTCAAACCTTTTATGTTTTATTTATATCTTTTTGTACTTTAATATTACTAATGAACACAAAGTATATACATTTCCTGTGCGTATGCTTACAATTACATTGTTATAGTCATAGAAAAAAAAAATTTTTTTGAGACAGGGTTTCACTTTCTCACCTAGGTTGGAGTGCAGTGGTGAGGTCTCTACTCACTGCAACCTCCATCTCCTGGGTTCAAGCGATTCTCCCTCCTTAGCCTCCCGAGTAGCTGGGATCACAGGCATGGGCCGCCACTCCTGGCTAATTTTTGTATTTTTAGTAGAGATGGAGTTTCAACATGTTGACCAGGCTGGTCTTGAACTCCTGGCCTCAAGTGATATACCCCCCTCAGTCTTCCAAAGTGCTGGGATTGCAGGCATGAGCACCATGCCTTACCTGGAAATTTTAAATTATATTTTTCCTATATTTCTACCTGATTCTCTGACCTCAGCAGAATCTTCTTTATTAATACAATTATGGAAATGGAATGAGAAGGAGGAGGTGATCGCTGTATGAAGATCTTACGAGACTAAAGCTAAAAGAGATTAAGATCAAAATACATATTACCATGGAGCACATGAATATAGTGAATAAAAATTCGTTCATCAAAGCCTGCTACAGTATAAAACATTGCTTGAAATTTGAAAGAAATGATTTTAGAACAAATAAACAAACACTCATGATTATACACCATACACACTCAAGCACACACAACAATATACATGTAGAAATAGATGTATCTATATGTGAGTTTACTATATATGTGTGTATTTCTTAGCCTTCTCTTCTGAAAAGCCTAGAAGCAATGACAACCCTAGGGAATACTCCAAGTACCCAAATATTGGTTTCTGAGTCTCTTCCTCCACTAAAAAAAAAAAAAAAAAAAAACAAGAGGGGAAGAGGAAGGAAGCCTCTTGGCAAAATAGCTAATTCTAGGATTGAGGCACAGAAAGTATAAAATGAGACTAGAATTTGTGCCAGAAAGTAGGCAGATACTCAAAGAACAATAGGAGCATGAAAAAAAAACGGCCCAGAATTTAATTCAAAGAGTTCCCACTAGCCAGTCTGGGAAATTAATAATGGAAAACGTTAAATAAAATGGAAATTCATGAGCCCATACTGAGATAGATGGATGCATAGATAGGTAAGAAAAGAAATCTCTTTCCTGCCATAGAATACCAACTATTAAACATTGAAGGAATGATAAAAATAGAAATAGAAAATTACCATTTGACAGTCATAGTTCATCACCCATAGTTCAATTCAGATGGAAGTTTTCAATGGAGACTGAGGCCTGGTTTGTGGGTTTGATGAGGTTTAGTGAGGAAAAGGATATTGACATAATCTCAGAATATCTCCCTTACACACTACTAGTTAGTTACTAAGGGATGACATGACAGTGGAGAAATTTTCTGAACAATATGACCAGACAATCAAGGTTGACATCACAAGTGGGTCAACTTCATGTATGGCACATCACCTTGATGTGTAGCCTTGAAAAGAGCAGAGTATCATGTTAGTGGTTTCCCTGCCCAAAAAGCATGATCATGAGGAAATAGCAGAAAGATCTAAGTTTATGATTAGCCTACAGAATGAAAGTTCTGTATTTTTGGAAAAATGTCAAGAACATGAAAGACCTGGAGAGAATGAGAATATGGGAAGGGAATGAATGTCCTGACATTACTGGGCAGTTGACAAAGTTTGAATGATGTCTGTAGATTGATAGTAGTGTTTTATAAATGTTGATTTTCTGACTCAAAGACTTATGTGGTGATTCTGTAGAAGAATGTCCTTGTCTTAAGAAATACTGGAGTATTTAGGGTTGATAGGAATCATGTCTGCTGCTTGTTCTTGGATACTTCAGAAAAGGCTAATCATGTGTACATGTACATGCTTACGGGAGTGTATCTATTTTTTTAAAAAAGAGAAAAATGGAGCAAATGAAAAATGTTAAAAATTGGGGAATCTGGGTGATAGGAATATGGGAATTCTTTGTTTTTTTCTGGCATACTTTTCTGTGTTTGAAAATACTTCAAAATAAGTTGTTCTAAAATGATCACTAAAAAGGTAATAAATACCTCATAAACATTAATATTTCTGTAATATGAGTAGTTACAGTAAGTCAGGTTAATAAAAACTATAAATAGCTTTATGTTCATGTAGACAAATGAGTTAAGATTTTCAGAGGTTTTTGGATTTTTGGAATTGAGAATAAAGGCTGTGTGTCTGTATGAGGTATCCAGGCCCAAATAAGTACATTTTCCCAGTCTCACACAGGAAGTAACAGAACCAAGGTCTCTTGATTCCCTCCCCAGTAGTCCTTGGAAGACAGCTGGAAAGATTGTTTACTCAAGATAGGGACATTTGTATTCAAATTCTGACTTTTGGGAGTTCATTCAGGAAAGTGTCAGATTTACAAAAATGTCCCTTAGAGCTACATCATTAGATTCACCAAGAGGGCATGTTCTGTGTTGCAGTTTTCAAATGCAAACCAATGAGAATATAAGAATGTTCTCATTGGTATGCAATGAGAATATAGAAAGAAATAATAGAAAACCTTTTTCTTTCTCCTGGCCTATGTCATATATAATATTATAAATGTGAGAGTGAGTAGATTTCTTCTTCCTCTCCTCCGTGGTTTTCATCCCAACCTAATTCTCTTATCCTGTAAGATTTCCTTCCTCTTTACAGGGTTATAGAATGCACTTGGATTTCAAGCACTACCTTTTTAAAATCAGATTTACCAATCACTTGATTAGCCATAGTGGCTAATGTGTTTTTAATGTTTCAAATAGCCAGTGACTTGAACCTCTGTGTAAGAAAATAGCCTTCTCTGCATTCTGTATTTGCTCAGACCGTTTCGCATAATTTAAGGACTTTGTGCTCAAGCATTTTCTTTTCCTTTTTAAAATTTCCTTGTCTTACCAGGAAAATAAAATTTTTTGGGTATTTTCAGTTATATAGCCAATATAAAGTCCATTTTGAGGATTTAATATTATAAAGAATAAGCTGTCACATTGCTTAAATGGGGTTTTGATAAGCTCCTTGTATCTTCTTCTTATTCTTTAATTCCTTTTAAAAGATTTTCTGGAAGTAACCAAGAAGTATTATAATTTTATACCTACATATTTAAAATAAGATTTTTTTAGTAGTAGAATCATGCTATTGCCTTAATTAACTTCTAATCTCACTCGATTTATCTTGGGGCACAGATATTGTATCCTATTTAAATTTATGTCAAAAGCTATTGCCTAAGCATAATTTTATAGTAGCTATGTCTCCTGGATTCTAAAACTGCTTTTTTCTGCTCTTATGACCAAGCCAGTTACGATTTTTCCTGTATTTTCAGTTTATTAACTTAAGCCCTATATGTATTTCAAGATTTTGTAGACTAATAAATAATATTATATATTTATTATATTATTATATATTAATACTATTATATGTTAATATATAATTAATTTTTTATATATTATATAATATATAATAAATATATACACACATGTATATATTTCAATCTATTTTTCCAACTTGAGCCTTGATAAATTTTATTTTACCTAATATAATAAGAGAGAGATTTTCAATACTGATCAGTAAAGACAACATTTTTTAAAATGGGTAAACAAACATTTTATATTGTAAATGCCTGATATTATACCTTTGTTTCTCAGCATACATAACTTTAATGTTTATATATTATTCCCAAAAATTGAACGTCAACTGTTAGCCACAGTAGGAAGCAAATATATTGATGAATTATGTTTCTGACTGTCCTTTTAAATCTACTTAGTAAATAAAATTATAGTTGCATTTCCAAAGGTGAACTTTTTAGTCTCCTATAATTGTATATGTTTACACGTGTTGAGATGGAAAGACTTTAAACACTAACATTTTGAGATTTTAATTAAACAAATAATTAGACTTGAGCCAGGCGTGGTGCCACACACCTGTCCCAGCTACTCGGGAGACTGAGGCAGGAGGATCACTTGAGCCCAGGAGTTCAAGGCTGCAGTAAACTGTAATTGGGCCATTGCACTCCAGTCTGGGCAACAGAGCGAGATCCTGTCTCTAAAAATAATAATAATAACAACAACAATAATTAGGCTTGAATTAAAACATGTCAGGGAGAGGAGAATGGGAGTTTAATGAACACAGAGTTGCAATTTGGGATGAAAAAGTTCTGGAAATGGATAATGGTAAAAGTTGCATAACAGCATACAACTTTTAAATGTACAGTTCAGTACTTAGTGCCACTGAACTGTACATTTAAGAATGGTTAAGAGATAAATTTTATGCTATGTATATTTTACCACTGTGTGTATATTTAAAATCTGTTTCATAGTTTTTCATCTGTAGGTGATTCTCCCTTCTCCTAGATATTAGCTAGCATTTAGTCTTTAACCTTAACATATACTATTATTCATTTAATATATGTTATATACTTTTACTGTGTTAGGTATACATTCTGGCTATAAAAAAATTTTTGAAAGTTTTTAAATTGCTTCAGGTATTTTTTAGCTATGTGACCTTGTATAAGATACTTAACTCCTCCAAACATTCATTTTCTTTTGTGTAAAATGAGGATATCAATGCCTATATCAAAAGGTTGTTAGATGGAACAGTTAATATAATAATATTTACTTCAAATTTTATTGGGAAAATGAATATTATTTATGTAAAGCACTTAGAGCAGTTAAATTCATTAAAATCACTCAGAAAATTATAGCTGCTAGCACCTTATATTAGACATTGCCGATGAGTTAACACACCAAAGCTCCTTTTAATTTTTGGTTGTCTTTTGGGGGCTGCATGTGTGGGTTACATCTTATAGTCACCGCCTGCATTCTCTTTGTTTACTTTGTACTTGACTTGATAAGCATGACACATGCAGAGGATCCAGTGACTATGTATTTGGTCTCCTAGGACCTCTTCAGCCTCCTAGGCCTTGCACCAGTGGCATAGTGAGCAAGCTTGCTAAGCAAAGGGAACAGTGAAAAGAAGACAGGGCGTGCAACATGCCAGTGTTTCTGTGGCACAACCTTTATTGCCCAGTTATCCCCAGAGATTCTAAAACAGCTATGACACCTTTTCAGATTTAGATAACCTCTTTATTTATATATACTGTGACTCTGCTAGTTTTAAGCAATTATAATTGATCAAAAACCTTAACCAGTGTTTTTCAAAGTGTGAATAAAGTATGAATATTTTTAACATAATCTATATACTTTGCTTCATTTATGAAAGAATTTGAAGGAGTTACCTAATTGCTGTTATTATAACCATTATATTGAAATGCAAAATAACTAGACAAAAAGAAACCTTAAAAGATTGTCGCCTCAATCTCTTCAAGGCACAAGTTACCCTTAAACCCTTCTCTCCAGGTACCTTACACCTTAGTTGTGATTATCCAGCTGTCCTAGAGCAAGCCTGTGATTTCTCTGTTGGTGATCTTGTGCCAGTATTTCACATTATTATTTTTTTTAAGGAAATCAGTGTGTTTCTTGATTGAAAAATAAGAATTAGTACAATTGTTATATCTTTTAGTTAATATGCCTTCTCCTAAAATAATTCTCAAATTGTTTGAAACTGAAGGCCAAGAATATGGCAGAAAATAGAAATCATTTGAAACTAGTAAATATTTCAACTTGCATATATATGTCCAAAAAAGTAAAATTCAAAAATGTTATATGCACTCACATATTCAGCACTCTAACTTAAACTACAGCACACTTCTGAGGTCTGATACTAACAGTATTGTAAACCTTTATTATATTTTTATGGCCCATGCCATCTGGGCATTTGTTCTGCTTACAAGAGTAATAGAATTTTAAAAAAAAATTAGTTTTCAGTGCAATTGTCTTATCACCAATGCATCAAGGCAGATTATCTCTTATTATTTCAGGTGCTGTTCTTGTAATTTGGATTTGTATCTGTTTGAAAATAGAAAAACTTCTCAGCAACTAAAAAAAAAATCACACATGGTTAATTCAAACAGAAGACACAAAACTCCTCTTTGTTTCTTAAAACAAATTCTGATTTAGATCATAGAAAACACTACTCTTGTTTATGACTTAAAGATTATATAGGTTGAGTGTGGTGGCTCACGCCTGTAATCCCAACACTTTGGGATGCCGAGGTGGGTGGATCATGAGGTCAGGAGTTGGAGATCAGCCTGGCCAACACAGTGAAACCCCTCCTCTACTAAAAATACAGAAGTTAGCCAGGGATGGTGGTGTGTGCCTATAGTCCCAGCTACTCAAGAGGCTGAGGCAGGAGAATCACTTGAACCTGGGAGGCAGAGGTTGTGGTGAGCTGAGATTGCGCCACTGCACTCCAGTCTAGGCAACAGAGTGAGACTCCATCTCAAAAAAAAAAAAAAAAAAAAAAAAAAAAAAAAAAAAAAACCAGATTATATGATATATGACTTAAGGATTATTTTCTGACTTCCTAAGTCACCATATGTGTTAGTCCATTTTCGATTGCTATAACAGAATACCATAAACTGGGTAATTTATAAAGAGCAGAAGTTTATTTGGCTCATGATTTTGGAGACTGGGAAGTCCAAGAGCATGGCGCCAACATCTGGCAAGGGTCTTCCTGCTGCATCATAATATGGTGGAGAACACCACATGGTGAGAAGCCACCAGTCCCATCATGGGGCCTCACCCTGATGACCTTATCTAATCCTAATTACCTCCTAAAACGATAGTCTAGTTTTTATTACTGATGTTAACAAATGATAATAATGGTTATGTCTTAGTTCTAAACTTTCCCTGAAAGGAAAAAATGGACCACCATTATCAATATGTCTATTAATTTCTCTAGAGACAAGAAATCTGCATTAATCTTTGTGATATTTAAACATCATAAATGTTTGATATTCTACATGGTAAATTTTCAGACTGATGTATTTCTATACATACAATACTTAAATTTTTTTAATTTTTTTTTTTTTTTTTTTTAGAGACAGGGTCTTGCTCTGTCACCCAGGCAAGAGTGCAGTGGCACAAGTATAGCTCAGTGAAACCTCAAACTCCTAGACTCAAGTGATCCTTCTGCCTCAGCCTCCTGAGTAACTAGGACTGCAGGTGCACACCACCACTCCTGGCTGATTTTTTATTTTTTATTTATTTATGTATTTATTTTATTTATTTATTTATGGGTTTTTTTGTTTTGTTTTTGTTTTTGTTTTTGTTTTGAGACTGAGTCTTGCTCTGTCGCCCAGGCTGGAGTGCAGTGGTGTGATCTCGGCTCACTGCAAGCTCCGCCTCCTGGGTTCATGCTATTCTCCTGCCTCAGCCTCCCGAGCAGCTGGGACTACGGGCGCCTGCCACCACGCCTGGCTAATATTTTTTGTATATTTATTAGAGACGGGGTTTACCATGTTAGCCAGGATGGTCTTAATCTCCTGACCTCATGATGCAACCGCCTCAGCCTCCCAAAGTGCTGGGATTACAGACGTGAGCCACCACGCCCGGCCGATTTTTTATTTTTTATAAATAAAGGATTTCCCAGGCTGGTCATGAACATAATATTTTTAATAAAAATGTGTTGTGTTTTTATATGTTGTCTTTTTTTTACTTTCTAAATTGATATATACTAATTGTACATATTCATGGGGCACACAGTAATGTTTTGATGCATTTAATAAATACATAGTGATTAGCTCAGGATAATTAGCATACCCATCATCTCAAACATTTATTATTTCCTTGTGCTGGGAATGTTTAATATCTTCCTTCTACTATTAGAAACGATATATTATTTTCAACTCTTGTCATCCTACAGTGGTATAGAATACTAGAACTTAAGGCCATACATGGTGGCTCATGCCTGTAATCCCGACACTTTGAGAGGCCAAGGTGGGAAGATTGCTTGAAGCCAGCACTTCAAGACGAGCCTAGTCAATATAGTGAGACCCCCATCTCTACCAAAAAAAAAAGTTTTAATTAAATATTATATGTATTTTTATATATATTTAATTAATTTATTTATATATTTAATTTAATATATTAAATTATATAATTAATATGTGTTTAATTAATTTTATAGATTTATATATTTAATTCATATGTTTTAGCTTTTGTCTAATAGTTTCAAAAAAAGAACACTATAACTTTAGCTATAAATGTACATCCTTTAACAAATCTCTCCCTCTCCTTCCCTTCCCCCTACCCATCCCAACATCTAGTATCCTCTGTTCTACTTTTTATAATACTTCTATGACATCAACTTTTTTAGCTCCCACATATGAGTGAGAACAGGTGGTATTTTACATTCTGTTCCTGGCTTATTTCACTTAATATAATGTCCTGCAGTTCCATCCACATTGCTGCAAATGTCAGGATTACATTCTTTTTTATAGCTGAATAGTATTCCATTGTGTATATATACACCACATTTTCTTTATTCATCTTTTGTTGGATATCTAGGTTGACTTCTTATCTTAGCTATCGTGAATAGTGCTGCAGTAGACATGGATGTGCAGATATCTCTTCAATATAATGATTTTTGGAGAAAAATCCTTTGGAGAAATTTGGAGAAATTTGGAATTCTTCCTTTGGAGAAATTCCCGGTAGTGGGATTGCTGGATCATATGGTAGTTACATTTGCAATTTCTTGAGAACCCTTCATACTATTCTTCATAGTTGCTGCATGAGTTTATATTCCCACCAACAGTGTAATACATAATATTTAATACCAGATATATATAATTTCATGTAAGTATATATATGAGATAAAACCTTACAGTTCATGTTAGTAGGAATACTGTCTAATATCCTTGATGTTCAACGGAAAATATAAGGTAGCCAAAGACCTCATTTTACCATGTGTAATTTATTGACAATATACTTTTATAACGTATACAAAAAATACTGAATCATCTTTGTATGTTGTAAGTGTGGAAAATTTAATGATACTTATGTTTTATTACTTCCCTTTATTCTGTAACAATGTATTATTTTATAATACCTTCTGTAATTCACTATGTTAATATAATTCCATGGCAAGAATTTGTCAATTCAACTTGAATGGTTGGTATTTTCTTTTTTCTTTAAATTATACAAGTGATATATGACTAATTTTATATTATTTTTCTATTACTGCTATAAAAAATCACCACAAACTTAGTGGCTTAATATAACATAAATTATTTCCCTATAATTCTAGAGGTCAGAGGTTCACAGTCAGGATCTCAGAGGATTAAGGTCAAGGTATCAGCAAGACTAGTTCCTTCTGGAAGCTTTACAGGAGAATCCATTTTCCAGTGCTGTAAACTACCAGCATACCTTGGCTATGGCCTCATCACTCTAACCTCTGCTTCCATCATCACATGGCCTCTCTGACTTTTACCCTTCATCCTCCTCTTATAAGGACTCTTGTGACTACATTGTGCCCAGGGCAATCATTTCCCCATTTCAGGATCCCTAATCACATATGAAAAGTCCTCCTTGCCATGGAAAGTAGCATTCACGGATTTCAGGAATTAGGACATGTATATCATCAAGGATAAGCAGGGGCATTATTACAGCCTGCCATGCATTCTTTTATTTTTTAGTTTCAATTTTTAAAAAATATCATTATTCTCGCCGGGCGCGGTGGCTCAAGCCTGTAATCCCAGCACTTTGGGAGGCCGAGACGGGCGGATCACGAGGTCAGGAGATCGAGACCATCCTGGCTAACATGGTGAAACCCCGTCTCTACTAAAAAATACAAAAAACTAGCCGGGCGAGGTGGCAGGCGCCTGTAGTCCCAGCTACTCAGGAGGCTGAGGCAGGAGAATGGCGTGAACCCGGGAGGCGGAGCTTGCGGTGAGCTGAGATCCGGCCACTGCACTCCAGCCCGGGCGACAGAGCGAGACTCTGTCTCAAAAAAAAAAAAAAAAATCATTATTCTCTTCTACCACAGGGCCTTTACCATTCAGTCTTCTTGGAAATGTAACTTCTTACATTTTCCCCCTACCTAAATAATTCCTTTTCAGCTCCCAGAGTAATGTCTCCTACAGGGAAACCTTCTACTTCTCCTCTTTTATACCCTCAAAGCGTCATGAACTTCATAGTACTTACCGGTTTGTTTATATGTTTACCAGTGTGATTCTTTGAAGGAGGGCTTCGACCTTAATGTACTTTTTAAACTCTGTAAGGACAGGTACCATGAGATTGTCATTGATTTTTCTTACCTTTGTATTCCCATTGCCTATTCAGTAAATATTTATGAAAGGAGTGAACAGTCTGTTCATTTCATGTCAGATTTATTCCTAAATATTTGGTGGGTTTTTCCTAACTACTGTGAATGGGACTCCTTTTTTTGTTTTACTACATTTTTTTGTATTGATGCTTAAATGTTCATTTTACATCTAGTCACCTTATTGAGTCATCTCATTAATGCTAATAGTTTCTCAGTTGAGTCTCATGAATTTTATAGATACATAATCATACTCTCTACAAATAATGATTACTTGCCTCTTCCTTTGTGATATTTTTTGGTGTTGTCCAGGACTTACAGTATAATGTTAAATATGTTCGTGAAATTGGCCATCAGTCTTTGTTGCTGATTTTATTGTAATTTTTTGTATGATCTTACCACTTAAAAAAAAATACTTGTTTTGGATATTCAGTAGGTCCCATATATCAGGCAAGGGATGTCTCCTATTTCCTAGCTTATGAACAGTTTTTAGTCAAGTATTTTTTCCGCTTCTTTTATTTCTCTGTCAATCGTTTAACATAGTAAATTCCCACTTCAAGATCTATATTGTTTCCTCCCTGCCATTCTTTTCCTTCTCTTCTGCAGTGCCTATCAGGCAAATGGAGTTTCTGAATTTGGTGTCCATATATTTTAACTTTTGTCTAACATTTTATTTTCTTTGGCTTTTTGAATTTATCCTGGGAGTATCTTAGTGATCTTCCAGTTCACTAATTTCTTAGTTGTGTCCATTTCTGTTTGTCTGTTGAACTTTTCTTTTGGCAGTAATATTCTTATTTTCCATGTTTCTCATTGATTCTTTTCTTAACAGCCTATCTTACCCATTTAAGGTTATTAATTATATTGTAAAGTATTTTTCTATTTGCATTATTATAGTGTATTTCACTAGTTGTAAGTTCTATTTGTTGAATATATGAGGGTACTTAAATATTTTAATGTTGTATGATTCTTGCTTAGGCTCTTTGCATTTGAGATGAATATGAATTATGAATGCATTTATTTCTTTTTACTGTAGTGTATATTAATCTGCCTCTAGGGATTATAGAGGACAGACAGGGTGTGCTCTCAGATGAATATTGTCAATAGTTATCTTCTGGCAGTGGGTCTCCTTGTCCCTTAAATTCAGTACCTCCTTGGGATCATTGTCCTTGCTCTTGAATTATGTTTTTAAAGAATGTCTATCAGTAATGTACATAAGTAAACCTGTAACTCTGTTTTATTCCTACATTCTCCTTGTTTTGTTTTAATCTATGTGTTTTCTAGTTGTTTTTTTTTTTTTTTTTTTTTTCTGAGGTGGGGGGTGGTGGGGACAGAGTCTCACTCTGTCGCCCAGGCTAGAGTGCAGTGGCACATCTCAGCTCACTGCAACCTCCTCCTCCCTGGGTCAAGTTATTCTCCTGCCTCAGCCTCCTGAGTAGCTGGGACTACAAGTATGTGCCACCACACCTGGCTAATTTTTGTATTTTTAGTAGAGATGGGTTTCACCGTGTTGGCCAGGCTGGTCTCGAACTCCTGACCTCAAGTGATCAGCCCATCTCTGCCTCCCAAAGTGCTGCGATTGCAGGCGTGAGGCACTGTGCCCAGCCTAGTTTTTCATTTTTTCACCTGAAAAGTGTTTTGACTCATTCCTTTTCCATTCCTTTTGCTCAGTGTTGTCCTCTAGGCAATTTCCCTGTTCTCAAGCCACAACAAAGCCATCAGAGTTCGATTGCATCTCAGATGGTTTTCATGTAAGCCCCTGAAATGTAACTTTGATATTTAGGTTTATGTTTCACAATTTTAGCAGCATGGCATCCAAGACATAATTTTTAAAGCCAGTTATCAGTTATCTACAAGTGTATTATACACATTTAAGATTATCCGTATCAAAAATAAGTTTTTATTGACAATAACACCTCATTTCCTGGTGTAAGGACCTTTTTTTCAAGGATCTTTTATTTAAATAATGTACTTCTGGCCAGATCTGGAAATCAAAAAGTTATAAATGAGTTCCAGTAAAAGTGAAAAACAACAAATTTATAAACTGGTGCTTGTTAAGCTCTGATTTCAACTAGTATCTCAGTATGAATGTCCGAAGAGAAGATGCTGGTTTTACCCAGCAGTGAGAAAGCTAAGCAGTAAAGTAAGTCACAGAAGTCAACTAACTTTTAATTTCTTCCTAAGAAAACCATAATAAAAACAATGCTGAAGTATATTCTGAATCAAATATATATGTTTCTTTAAGCTGCTCCTTTGAATTACCTATTGCCTAAAGTTTCCACTGTTAGTGCAACTAATTGAATAATTATGCAAGGAAAGTTGTTATTGACATCCAAGATTTTGTTTGTAGTAAAAATGTGATTTAATTCCCCAATTTTTCTTTTATATATGATTAAAATTTAGACTTTCATCAGCCTATCCTTTTGGTCTTTAAAATATCTGAAATCTAACTGTAATTCTATGACAGGAGGTCCATGATTAATTGATTTTAATAAATTTTCTACTCTGTAACAGCTCTCTGATCTATACATCCTGTCATTGAATATTTTTAGTATTTGAGTCAAAATCATCTGAGTGAAAGAATGTAAGTTCAAAATGGGCAATTGCTGGTATGAGATTTACCCAAAACCAAGGGTCCTGAGTAGGAAAGCATATGCATACAACCTAGTGTCAGTTAGGAACAAATTGATGATATATCATATTACAAACTATAGATTTGAAATACTTTTAAATAGGATTTTCAATCCAAGGGTCTCTGTTTCCAAGATGAGTCTTCAGAGGCCAGCTAAGTTTCTGCTAAAACTGGAAAGCTGCTCCTAAGGGAGTGTAATACTTACCGAACGACCCAAGTTTCACTTATTCAGTTACTCACTATCAGGTCATTGTTAAGCATGTGGAAAGGATTGTTTATTACTCTGTAATGATACCGAATGTAATAAAATATGATCCCTCTCTCCAAGAAAGTGTTTAATATGCCATATTTTAGTGTCTGCAGACTTGGATTTTAGTCCCAACTCTGCCATTTACTAATTGTCTGACTTAAGGAAAGTATCTTAGTTTGACTCTACGTCCTTATTGCCTTATCTTGAATAAAATAAGATAATAAAAATACCTATTTTGTTCTAAGGATTAAATGATAAAATACACATGAATTGCCTAATACAATAACTGGCATATTTTAAATACTCAATGTATGTTAGCCAAAAAAATAATTATCATTGTTACTGCAATCTAGCTTGGGAAGTAAGATTTACAACCACAATGTGTCAAATACCAATTTAAGATAATAATGGATTAAATTATTAATTATTACTATGTACTGAGAATGCTGTAGGAAACAAGCCTTCTCTGATCATGCTATATATACGATGTACATGTATATATACATGCACACCCCCTCAGCAAGCTGTTTGTTGCCTTCCTTGCACTTATCACAGTCTTTAATTTTTGTTGCTAGTTTCTTATCTGTCTTCCCCACTATATTATAAGCCCTTTTTGTACTGGGGCCATGTTTCTCTATTCATTCTTTGCATCTCCAGCACCTACTGTAGTGCCTGAAAAAGAGTAGGCACTCAATAAATATTTGTTGAATACATGAATTAGACAAGGGGGACATTATTGTTGGCCAGCATGATCAGAGCAACATTGTGGAGAGGATACACTTTAAATAGATCTTGAAAAATGAACAGGATTTGTATGGACAGAAAGAGGCAATAATACATTTTGAGTTAAGATTGAAGGAAGAATGATGTGTTAATAGATATGAAATAACAGCCGGGCATGGTGGCTCACTGAGCCTGTAATCCCAACACTTTGTGAGTCTAAGGCAGGCAGATCACTTGAGGCCAGGAGTTCAAGACCAGCTTGGGCAACATGGTGAAACCCTATCTCCACTAAAAATACAAAAATCAGCCAGGCATTGTGGCATGTGCCTGTAGTCCCAGCTATTCTGGAGGCTGAGATAGGAGAATTGCTTGAACCCTGGAGGCACAGGTTGCAGTGAGTTCAGATCGTTCCACTGCACTCCTGCCTAGGTGATAGAGAGAGACTCTGTCTAAAAAAAAAAAAAAAAAAAAAAAAAGATATGGAATAACTAAAACACAGTAAGTAGACATGAAGAGTAAGAATCATTGAATTTCAGAGGAAAAGTTCACTGGCATAAATGGTCTTTGGATACCTCTTCAGCATACAGATGAGAAGAATAAGACATAGAGAGTGACATAATCAGTATTAGAATTCATATCTTTTCATGTAACTATCCAAGCATGTAAGTACTATATCATGTAAGTAATAGAGCTTACAGTATAATAGGGGAAACTAGATCCCATGACTTTAGGCTGTCAATTCCATGAAGAAAGAAATAGATGGGGAGGTAACTATGAGCATGGAGTCTAATTAGGAAATAATTGTGATAATCCAAGTCAAAAATGAGTAGGGAAACAAGATATAAAGCAAGAGGAATCTTGTATTATAGTTCACTACGCTCTTTTAGATTGGATATGAATATTTATGGTTACAGTAAATATGAGACCAAGTAGAATATTCATGAAGGTATACATGCACTCTGTTACACTGTAACTGATAGTCTTTTATATTATGCTTGGATGATACATAAATGTAAAAAACAAAATGTACTTTATTTTTAGAGATTCTTTATGAAAATGCAAACAGGTTCCATAGAACCTAGAGATAATCAAAAACTTATCTGGGACACTTTTGAAAATGAAGGCACTGTGTGTACCATGTGGTAGTGTTAAGTGCCCTTATAACAAATCATACCCATAAGAGCCATAGACAAATAAACGTTTCAAAAGTGGGCTGACGGCTTCTGACAGCAGTATAAAGCCATCTTTCAGAGCCAGTAATTCAGTCAGACCCATCTGAATCATTTCCTCTATAAATCGTCTTTAGTAGGAATACAAGAAAAAGCACCAGTGAACTAATAATTATCTCCTTTTTGTCATCAGAGTGGCCTAGGTTAAGAAAATGCCACCTTAAAACTAATTTAATCTTTTAAAATTTACCTGAAATTATTCTGTTATATTTTTGGTAAAATATAGCATATTTGAATATTATATATTTTTCTTTTACATGTATAGATTTAGAAAGTTTATGGTGATAAAGATAAATATGTACCTCTGCATTATTTTAGACTATAATTTTTAAATATTTTGACCAAACTAACCAAATTAGTCATCTATTTAATAAACTATTAATAGTAAGTATAGCCTTAGTCTTTTTATTATTTTCCTTCTTTTCACTTTAATAAAAAAATTACCTAATGAATTAAATCATAAACCTGCAAGTTATCAACTGGCCCATACTACAACTCCATATTAATGATGCAGCTGATGAAAATAAGTATCAATAACCTAAAGATGCATAGTGCTAGGGACAAAGGTGGCATTTTACATTTTTATTAACACTTGTAATTTTCTTCTGCTTGATTTCTTTTCGGCCAAGCCCAATTTCTTCTAAACCATGGGTCAGTGAGCTCATGCTGATTCTCATATGAATGATGGGCTTGATTTTGCAAAGATATCACCAACTACCAACACCTAGGTCTAGTTACCAATGTTATGAACAACCTAGAATATAACAATATAAATTAGAATGCATTATTTCCTTTAATTTCACTAACTGGCAATACTAGACACCAACAGAATTGTGTATGTTTGTGAAGCATTACATTTTTAAATGTTATTAATGTGGAAGTAACGAAATCGCGTTAAATTCAACGATAATACTCTGTTTAAGTATATGTTATCTTTCCTTGTTAAATATCATGGAAATAAAAAAGAATTTGTGTTAACTTAAATGTTCTTACTAAGGTAAAGTTTTGTATTTAGTAAATGATCTCTTGTAACCAGAGTAAGTTTGAGAGCAACCAGGTTTCACCAGTGTAATACATATCTGCAATAGCAGCTTTTCTGCATCCCCCAAAATGAAAACAATATTATATTAATAAATCCTAAGAGGCGTCTATTGGCATTTGTTTAAATACTTTAAATGTCTTTATCATACTATTCTAGTGATGTCAAATACAATTTTCATTTTCAAGAGATTTTGGTTAGAATTTAATCTTTGAAAATATTAATAACAGCTTACAGCAGGTAAGCTATAAAATAACACTGGATGCTGTCTATTTAGTTTCTGGTTGAAAAAGCACAGCAGTACTTTAGTTCATTACCTTTGAAAAAAACAGTAACAAGATAATACAGCTGCCTCTGATTAAGATGTAAATTCTTTCTAATTAGAATGTAAATTCTTACATTTAAATGAAGACATCAATTGTCAGGATGCCATATGATATCTTATTCCACCTTGCCTGAATGAAGCCCTCACTGCTCATCTATGGCACTAAAATAGTTTTGCAATCCCTTTGTTCTCTGATTCTTGTAATATTCTCTCTTCATGTTCCCTTTTCACATTGCTTTTGTTTGTTTTCCCCCTTGCATCTGATATTGTTGTGCCTTGGGATTTTGCAGAAATTTGGAATGAAAATTGAGTTCAGTCAGTGCCAGTATTTGCTTGTGCCTCAATTACTTCTGCTGAATTTTCCTCAATGCAAATCAGGCAGGTTGCATAAAGTGGTGCATGTATTTGAAATAATTAATTTTCCGTAAAATGATGGATCAAGTCCAATCAACCTTCATGAAATCTAAATAATAGAATAGAGAATTAGAAATTAATTAACATTTTGTGTTGTTAATACTTTATGGTATAAACTAGCAATGGTAAGTTTTACTGTTGATTCTAACTTTTTCTTTATCAAATGTTGATGAAAACCTTCTGCCTCAATCATTTCTTGCCAGAAATATGCTAACAAGGAATTCTGTATCAATAACATTGAAGCAAAGATTTCAAAGTATAATGATTATACAAACAATTGACCAGTGAGTTAAATTATTTGTACTTCTCTTTACTGAGCAATGGTAAAAGTTTTATCTTGCATAATATACTCTAATTTATAGAAATCTACTATTAATGTCAGATAAGGCCATGACCCTTTGAGCATCATATTATTATATATTTATGCTGTGTTTCCTCAACCAAAAGAGGTGTAACTTTAGAGGCAAACTCAATTCCACCAACCTTACAGTGCTAGACAAGGAGAAACCTAGACATTGAAAGAAAGCTTTACAGGTAGAAGAGTACCTACCCAATTTTGTTTTATTTATTTTTAACTTTTTATTATAGAAAATTTCAAACATGCACAAAAGTAGAGAATAATATAATAAACCCCTATGGACCCATCGACCATCTTCTCTCCTCAAGGAGGTAACAGGGAAATTAACATACAAACCTGCAATATGATGATTGGAATGCAAATAACAAACAATAATGTGCAATGGAAGCTAAAATGCAGTTAGAGAACATGAATGCTATAAGTGCTTAGAGAAGGACAGTTTGTGCTGAATGGACAGAGAAGAGAAAGAACATGTCAAGCAGAGTAGAAATATATAAGAGATTTAGGGGTGACCAGTGTCTGTGATCGTATAGAAAAGACCAGCACTGTATGATAATCATAAGTTTCATTTTGGATGTAAAACTACTTAAGTCTGGTAAGATGTAGGGATTTGAGAGCCAGGCAATACATTTTAGTAACAATTAGCCAAGGTAGTATTTTAGGCATGATAATGATAGAATGAAAAATACTTTGTTTTGAACAAAACAAACATCTCTCTTGTTGTAATTAAAATCATTTCCTTAGAATTTTTTTATCATGTTCACAAACAGAAGGACATTCTAGTGACTAAAGGATAAATTGCAAAGAAAAATTTTTTATTTCTAACCCAGCTAGTTGAAAGTAAATGTTAGTAATGACTCCGCAGTGATGATGTTTACTATATTTCATTTTACTTCTTCCAGTACAATCAAGAGAAATATCACTGTTGTTATTCATATTGTTATTTAAAAGTTGTTTAAAACCATATTTGTTTTTACACAATTCCAAATTTGTGGAATTTACATGCTGTACCAGTTTTCCATTGCTGCCATGAAAAATTGCCATAATTTTAGTGAGTTAAGCAATACAGATGTATTTTCTTACAGTTCTGGCAGGCAGAGGTCCAAAAAGGGGTCAGTAGAGCTACGTTCCTCCTGGATGGTCCAAGGAAGAAGCTATTCCCTTGCCTTTTCCAGCTTCTAGAGGTTGCCTGCATTCCTTGGCTCATGGCTTCTTCCTCCATTTTCAAAGCAAGCAACATTGGTTTGAGTCCTTCTTACGTTACCAACTCTGAGTTTTTTTCTGCCTCTCTCTTTCACTTTTGAGGATCCTTGCAATTACATTGGACCCACTCAAATAAACCAAGATCTCCCTATTTTAAGGTGACCGATCGGCAACCTTAATTCCATCTTTAACCTTAATTCCTCTTCGCCATTTAAGGTAACATATTACAGGTTCCAAAGAGTATGGTGTGGACATTTTTTGAGGACTGTTATTCTGCCTGCCACACATTTCTTTCATTTTTACTCGTCAGTAACCACTATGATAGTTCGTAGAGACAGAAGAACCACTTCATTGGCTCAGATGGCATCTCTTTCTCATATTTAAAATAAGCTAATATTTCCATTTTAGCTGAGTTTGAGAAAAAGAAGAAAGAGAAATTAGACTAAATGCTACAAATTAAAATTGTACAACCAAATGTAATCATTTGTATTAAAAATGCTTACTAAAATCAGTCTTTGTGGACATGGCCAAAAAAAACTGTGTTTCAAAGAAGGGAATAGGAAACCAGAATTAGTTGATTACTTTCTATGTGGTGGACACTGTAATAAATATATTACAGATATTATTACCTTTTTAATATTTAAACACTCCTATTATTAGCTATATTTTCCTTTTAAAGATAAGAAGCTGAAGATGGAAAAATGTAGGTAGCTTCCCAAAAGACATGCACACAGTTACTGAGAGATTCCAATGTGTTCATGTTACAGCATGCTGAATTGTATGAAATGTCAGTTGTATCAATCAAGAAACAATTTCTAAATATTAAGATCAGGCATTCAAAGTATTGTGGAACCAACAAGCAAATATGAGACATAATCCCTGCCTTCAAGGAATTTGTAATCTAGTTGTAGAAATGAGGCTAAACACATAGCTTAAGTGTTTTAAAGCATGAATTCTGGTGTCAGACAGTTTTAGGTTAGAATCCTTGCTCTTTTACTGCTTCATCTTTTGCTACTTGTATGTGAGCCTAGGTTTCCTTTCCTGCCTCATTGGGTTGTTACAAAGATTAACTATACATTGAATCAGTTAGCCTAGGATCTGACACAGAGCAAGCACTTAGTAGATGGTAACTGCTTTACTAGAATAAAATTCAAACCGTACAAGGCTGAGTTAATTATTACACGGTCAAGGGATACAGGAGTTTAGGAGAAGAAAAGCTAATTGTCAAACCAGTGATTTCATGTAAAGTTAGAGATATATATTAATACAAGGAGGTTTGTTTGTTTGCTTGTTTGTTTTTGAGACAGGGCTTCGCTGTGTCCCCCAGGCTAGAGTTCAGTGGCATGATCGTAGGTCACTGCAGCCTCCAATTCCTGGGTTATAAACCATCCTCCTGCCTCAGCCTCCCGAGTAGCTAGGACTCTGGGCACACACCACCACATCCAGCTAATTTGTTTATTTGGTAGAGACAGGATTTTGCTATGTTGCCCAGGATGGTGTCGAACTCCTAACCTCAAACCATTCCCCTGTCTCAGCCTCCCAAAGTGCTGGGATTGCAGGCACATGCCACCGTGCTCTGCCTAGTTCTTTATTTATGAAGTTCTTGAGTAGCAGTACAGTGTAGTGGTTAAGTGCACTGGCTCTGGAAAAAGAGTATCTGCTTTTACATTCTATCTCTTTACTAATTTGTCTATGCCTCAGTTTTCTCATTTGTAAAATGGGGATAAATACAGTTCCTATATCATGGAGCTGATAAGATTAATATGCAAAGTGCTTAGAAGTGTATCTGGCACATAATTGTCACATAAGTGTTATTATTAATACCAAGGATATACCATGTGTAGCCCATCAGTGATCCATTGTAGTTGACAGTGATAGTGAAATAATACATGTAGTTTCAGTTTCCCATTGCAATATAGGTGATTTACATAGCTGGACAACATTACCAATAGGATAAGCATTATACAGGGATATATCAAGTACCTGCAATGTACCTAGCAGTAAGCTTTGGATAATACAACATAACAAACATTCTCAATTTCTATAAACCTCCCTGTCTAGGTGAGAAGACAAAACTGATAGTGAATGAAATGGAGACTAATTAAGTTCTAAAATGAGAGTAAATTGATGCCAAATGCAGTAAGAATTCAGAGAAAAGAGAAATCTTTATGGACTATATTGCATTACTAGAAAAAGTAGGACTTGAACTAGGCCTGGAATAATGGATGAGATTCTATTGACTGGTGAGAAGATAATGAACAGTTTTAAATATAAGAAATTGCTCAAACCGGGGGTCTTATGTGTCTTTTATTCTAAACTTTCTCCCCAACTTGTTAATTTGGCAGCAGGACAAAAAAAAAAAAAAAAAAAAAAAAGAATGAGGAGGCCACAAATGCCATAAGCCTGAGGAATCATAGATAAATGAAGGAATTGAAGGGATTGAAGAACAAGGAGTCTGTGGATAGAATTTGGCAGTTCCAGGAACTTGAGTTGAAGAGAAATGTACATGTTTATTCTTACTAAACTCCCACTGAAACGTAACATTTTCTTACTTATAAATCTAGGCAACAAACCACAGTCGCATTAGCAGTAACTGTGACTATTGTCAACAGAAATCACAGACTTTTTCATGTATTTATTGCAGTCTGAAAGTATTACTTATCTCCTTTGTAATATATTAGTATTAGGCCCACTGCTGTTCTTGTTATTCAATGGTTAATAAAAATGTGCAGATAGATGGTTATATAAAAAATGAATTTATGGCCAAGAACGGTGGCTTACACCTGTAATCCCAGCACTTTGGGAGGCTGAGGCGGGTGGATCACGAGGTCATGAGTTTGGGACCAACCAGGCCAATATGGTGAAACCTCATCTCTACTAAAAATACAAAAATTAGCTGGACATGGTGGCCCACGCCTGTAGTCCCAGCTACTCGGGAGGCTGAGGCAGAAGAATCGCTTGAACCCAGGAGGCGGAGGTTGCAGTGAGCCGAGATCGCACCACTGCACTCCAGCCTGGGAGACAGAATGACTCTCTGTCTCAAAAAAAAAAAAAAAAAGAAAGAAAGAAAAAAGAATTTATTATTTGATAACATTTCAGTGAAGTTTATTTCCTTTGTAGTTTAGTGTATTTTATTTTATACATTTAAAATCATTATTCTGAAAAAATGACCTCATCATAGTGCTTCTATTTATGGACCTGGGAATATATTAGTTTTTTGATAACCACATCCGTGGTTGACTCATATTGAGTTTACAATCAACTACACCCCACCCTTTCTTTAATGGACCCAGGGTCTCACTGTGTTGCACAGGCTGGTCTCAAACTCCTGGACTCAAGTGATCCATCTGCCACAGCCTCCCAAAGTGCTGGGATTACAGGCATGAGCCACTGAGCCCAGCCCCTAAAACCGTCTTTTCATGTGTGCTGCTTTAGTCTATGTTTATTTCTGAATATAGGCAAATAGCATTACTATCAAACTAGTAGCTGGAACTGGCAAACATCATGAAATTCTTAGAGCAGTACTTTATAAAATTTCTACCTACCTAAATAAAATTTCTACCTACCTATAGACCTGAATATTAACCATCTGAGGTGGTATTTTGCCAGATATTTCTATATGCAGATATACCTGCCGAAGAAAAATTATATTTCTTTTTAAAACTGGTGCTTTCTGGTTTGCTTTGCATAATGAGGAGTAGAAAAGGGCTATTCTGGTGATTATTGCTGTGTGTTAAACCACACCAAAACATAGTTATGGAAAACACTCATTATATTCAAGGCTTTTGTGGGTCAGGAACTTGTGTAGGGAACAGCAGGCATGCTCATTGGATGCACTATTCCATAGTACCTAGATACTCAGTCGGAAAATTTTGATGGCTAACGTTTGGAATCAACTAGGAGTGTCTTCTCTGACCTATGTAATGGTTGATGCTGACCGTCCACTAGGACCTTAACTGGAGCTGTCTTCTGGAGCACCTGTGTGTAGCCTTTGCATATGGCCTGGACTTCCTCACAGCATGGTGATCGCTTCTTACATGATGGTCAAACTACTCAGATGGCAGCTTAGGCTCCAAAAGCTAGTGTCATAGTAAACAAGATGCATTGCCTTTTATGACTCATCTCAAAACTGACAAAGCTATCACATCTGCTATACTTTATGGATTAGAACAATAACAAGTTCACTCAGATTCAAGGGGAGAAAAATTAAGCCCTGACACTTAATGGTGGAGGAGCAAGGTCACAGTGTACAAGAGCATATGGAATGGGTGATGCTGTACAGTGTATTTGGAAAATACAGTCTGGGCACAGTGGCTAACACCTGTAATCCTAGTACTTTGGGAGAGCAAGGTGGGAGGATCACTTGAGCCCAGGAGTTTGAGACCAGCCTGGGCAACATAGTGGGACCTCATCTCTACACATAATTTAAAAATTAGCCAGGTGTGGTGGTTTGTGCCTCTGGTCCCAGCTACTCTGAGAGGCTGAGGGGAGAATCTCCTGAGCCCAAGAGATTGAGACTGCAGTGAGGCATAATTGCACCACTGCACCACTCCAGCGTGGGTGACAGAGCAAGAACCTGAAAAAGAAAAGAAATGAAAGGAAGAGGAGGGGAGGGGAAGGGAAGGGAGAAGGAGGGAGGGAGGGAGGGAGACAGGGAAGGAGGGAGGGAGGGAGGAAGAAAAGAAAAGAAAAGGAAAAAAAGAGAAGAAAAGAAAGAAAATACAATGTGTACCTGTAAATAGGCCTAAAACTGTGGTAGTTTAAAGTATTTGGATCCATGGCCTACAGTGGCATTTTGTGGAATAGTTATAGATGAAACATCATTTGTCTTAATAGCTCACATTTGAAGTTGAGGTTTATAATTATGTTTTTATCATTCTAATAATGAAATTTCTCATTTTATTATGGTTGGAGGAAGAGTCTGTGGTCTTTTCCAAACTTGAAGATTTGATTTTTTCCAAAACTTGTAGTTTTGTGTTTATCAGTAGATCTGAAAGCCACAAGTATTAACTGATACATACAATAATGACAGAAGAAAAAAATGTTCTATGTTTTCTTCACTAAAAGTTTTTATGTAAAAAAGAAACATAGGGTGAATTGTATGGTATATGAATTATATCTCATTAAACCTATTTTTTAAAAAGAACCATAAACAAATACTGACTTGTAGATAATGATATGCATGCTGAAGTGGTTAGGGGTAAAGTATACTGATATCTGCAACTTTCTTTGAAATTCGTCACAAATTAGAGACTGGTGAATGTGGATAGATCTTTAGAGAGGTGAAAAAGCAAGTGTAGAGAACGGTTCCTTGTACAACCTAAGTGATCTGTAAATGCATATTCTCTTATATCTGAAATTTTTCACAATAAAATATTGGGAACAATCATAATGAGACACCACTACATAATCACTGGAGTGGCCTTTTGTAAAAGAGCTTTGTTTTTTTTCAAGTGTTTTTTGTATTAAAAGTTCTGACATAGTTTTGATGAAGTGAAGTTATATTGACTACTGCATCTTCTATTTTTATTCAAGCAGAAGGGAAGAGTTAGGCACAGATTCTCACCACAGTTCTGTGCCTGCAGAAACCTTTAAGATAAATAATTGTAATTAACACAGCCTTGGCACTGGAAAAATGAAAACTCAGAACTTAATGTGTAAACAATATGATCTCCATTTCAAATGCTGTTTGTTCTCCTAAAATCTTACACCTCTTTTTTCTTTCTAGGCAATTACTTTTTTTTACTTTCCTTTGACCTCAGCAATATGTTCCCTGTTTACATTATTCATGGAATCATGAAGGGTCACTATTGTCTGCCCAATCCCAAGATAGTTTGGCACTTTTTCAAATTGTTTTGCTTGAATTGTACTGAAGTGGAAACCTGCTGATGCAGGCATGCACTTCAGCACCCTTGTACTATAGTAAGGCCAAAAAAAAAAAAAATAGATTAAAGGAATTAAAGTCTCTTTCATTTGCTTAGCAAAGGAGTAGTTGGTAAGGCATAGTAAAACTTTACAACTTTTTAAGTTTTCTGGTAGAATTTGAACTCACTGAAACTTACACCTTAACTGAAAGGAGTACTAAGTAATCAATTGAGGTTATTCCAACCAAACATTTAAAATACCCCTCATAAATATCCACCAGTGAGTGCTACTAAGTGTGACATACTGTGCAAAATCCTTGCTCTTAAGAAACATGAATAACATAGCTAGGAAGAAAAGTTGGAGAGGACACCAGGGCATGAGCAGATTCACGCTGCAAGATAAAGCAAAAAGAAGATGCGTGCCAAGTACCAGATGGAATGAAATCATGTTCCCTTTGCTCTCTTGCCCAGCCTAAGAAGACAGGCCAGGGGAGTTTGTGATCATGGTACAGAAATGGAGGCTATTGCTCAATTTGCTCACTCTACCCTATCAGTTAAAATTGCTATTCAAAATGTGCCTTACTCCCTATTTTGTATGTAGAGTCTTGGATTCTTATTTGAAACTTGGCAGCTTTGGAAGCTGTCTTATATTTTGTTCTGCTTTAAGACTTTCACTGCCAAGTACATATTCAGGCTTTGTTTGCCAGTTTTGTTGATTGTGTGGTTGAATGCCATCCCTGGAAAGATTACTTTTGAGCTAGTATGAAGTCAATGAGCTGCCTTCAGCATTCATGAGGAGGTTCTGAAGTTTCTGTTTCAAGGCTTTTGCCATGTCAGCATGTGTAAATCTAGTCTGATGCCAAGATGCCTTATGCCAATAGGTCCCTTTTGATTTTGGTATGCATGATTTTCCTTGTGGATATTAACCTGTTGCCATTAAAAGAAACAGAAAATTATAAGCTCATGGACTATAACATAGGTTCTAGCCACAAATATCATTTGTACTGTATCACAACCCTGATTTTGGTTTGTTAGAATTTTAAACTGTCTTGGCTTTTTTTTTAATATGTTTTCTAAAACTGTGTATCCAACTCCTGATTTTTCATTCAACCCATGATGATGCTTCCTGACTGCTCAGCTGGAATCTGGATTTGCCTTCTTTCGTTCAGCACACTTCTGAAGCAGTGGCAGGTCTTGTGGGGAATTTGGGGGGTAGCAGATTCAAATTTGGCAGGACCCTGGGGGCATTAATCAATTGGAAAATATAAATGAGCAAATCATTTCTCAGATAAAATGGTTCAATTAAAAATGATATTGAACTGAAAAAACCAAAACATTACCAAACTAAAATTGTGTACAATTCATAGGTTCCACAATATGTTTATTTTGTTTTTATGTGCTTTTCAGGCTTGATCTTGCCATCTTTATAATTTAAATAATTGGCAATAACTTATAACCTGTTGTAATGATAATGAGTTCACCTTTACTACTGCCTCCCTGACTGATGCTGTGACCCTCTCCATTGCCTTCTTCACTTTTATTGTGTACCCACAGCAACCTAATATACAGCCCTGTGGCCAGCAGCTTCCACAATATTTCTTGTGGAAAATATTGGTATTTTGAGTGAAAAATTGTAACTCAATGGTAATGTATATCGTATTAAACATACATAATATTTCAAATATTAAATAATTGCAGTGTTCCTCAGATAAAAACACGTCTATCCAATCTGGCCCTTGGAAGTAAGAGAAAACTTCCCACAGAAAACTCTTAATGTATTATTTTTGTTGTCATTTTCTGTTTTCAGTGTTTATTCTTTTGTCCAAAACACAAATGATTAAGACTTGAGAATTCAGGAAGAAGGAGGCAGTATTTGATTTCCACTATCTGGAATAAAGAGAATGGCAATCTTAGAAATATTGAGCTAGTATGAGTTTTTAAAATTGGTTATACATTTTAAAATTTATATATGATGTTTACAATTGACATTGTCTATATTCCGATAGTTTAATAATCAATCATCTGTGATTTCTTAGTGAAAATGCCTAGTAAAAGTTGTAAAACCCTTCTGTGGAAGAAAGTAAGCCTTGCAGACAGAATGACTACATAATTTGCAGGGCCCAGTGAAAATGAAAATGTGGGTCATATGGTTCAAAAAACCAGAAAACTTGCCATTAAAAATACTAAAATATGAACCTTTTCCCTTTCTCCCAAGGTGTCTCTTTCTCTCTCTCTCTCTCTCTCTCTCTCTTTCTCTGTCTTTCTCTCTCTCTTTCCCTCTCTCTCCCTCTCTCTACCTGTATTGCTGTATTTGCTAATTAAGGTCGTGCTCCTTCAGGCACAGGGATACTCAGCACAGACTTCACAGGACACTGTGGGTCTCACCCCACAACTTGGGACACAAGCCGCCCATTAGGTATCAGGTTTTTGCTCTTGCCAGCCACTGAGCTGATGGGCTGTGGTCACCAGAAGTGGGGAAGTCGAGCCAGGCATCACCCTCCCACAGGCCCACTGCCCCAGCCCTCTCTGGATGGCTTTTGTAGCCTCCATGCTATAACGTGGTAGGTACCTGGATGGGAGGCGGCAAGAAGCTTACCCCTGCCCAGTCACCCACCAAACGTCCTGAGGCACTGCCAGTTTAAGGCAGGACAACTGCCTCCATGTCCCGTCTCAAGATGCCAAGGGTCAACCCTAACCCTTTTTACACCCTCATCCGGGCCATGAACAAGGCAAAAAGTGATAGCAGTCACTAGTCACTAAGGAAGGAGAAAGGAGACTGGGAGTCCTGTAAGGGCTGAAGTCCCAGGGTATGGCAGAGTGGGTGTGGACTATCCATCCTAGAGGCCAGGGGACAGGGACTGCATAGTAGCCAACACCCCCCAACACCCACTCCCCCGGGTCCACACGTACTTCATTGTCCCCACAAACTTCACTTACAAAACATAAATTCAATAATGAAATCATTAGGAATTTCACGACAGCAAACACAGAACATTAAACCCCAAACACAGGACCCTTTGAAGCACAGGGTTTTCTGTGTGATGCCAAAGAAGCAGGGCCCACCTGCTGGATAGACCCAGTCTACCTAAAATAAAATAATGGCTAACATGTATTATGCCAGACATTGTTCTAAGCACTTTACATATATTAAGTCATTAATCCTCAAAGACCTTAATGGATATGCTATCATTATCCCCATTTTACAGCTGAAGTAACTGATACCCAAGATCACTCCGTGGTAAAGGGCACATGGAGGATTCAAACCCTGACAATCTGCCTCCAAAAGATTCTTACAGGAGATCTGAAAAAGGAGCAAATTACTTATTTATGCACTGAAAAAGCAGATCACATTTATAAACACTGTGCAGTGTTTGAGGCTTTGTCTTAAAGCAAATTTCTAGAAGATAAAATCCTAATTGGTTGCAGGTACCTTGAGTAAATAGGCTGTTTCCTTCATCTAGTTAGAACACCAAATGCAAGTATAAAAAGGGTTGTCTATGTCAAAGGCCTGGAGATATTAAATATAAAACAAAGGGGATTTGTGGATACTCCAAGAATTGCGACATTTTAAAACTTTCTAGAGATGGCTATGCTAACCCTCACCTCTACCCCCACATTGCCCAGCCCAAGGTTATGTAGCTAATTAATGACAGAACTGGACTTCACATCAGTTTGTCCTGGCTAAGGAAGTGGAAAGGAAGTTACCAGGCCCCTCTTATATTGTTAGTGCATGCTTACACCCCTCGAGAAGACTGGACTGGGAAGAGAAAAAAGGGAGTGTCAACCAACATCTTACTGCTGGCTTTATTTTCTTCTTGTCTCCCTGATCAAAGGTGATTTCATGTTTCTTTATATAAAAACTAACATTGACTGCAACCTTTTCATTTTCATCATAGTTGTAATTATAAAATCACTGTTTTAATTGAAACTGCTGTTATAAAATATTGACTAGTTATAATGGAGGCATTGCTAGACCAATTTGTCTAAAGCTATGTCTCCAAAATAGAAGAATTTAAAGATAATAGGCAGTGTAATTCCTTGACACCAGTGCCTTCAAATCACCAACATGACAGATCCTAATAACTCTCATTAACTTTATTTGTGGATTTTGCAAGTGACTAGGCCAGAGGCCATGACTTACTTCTTCCACAGTCTTTCTTTCACTCCAGAGTATAGGATGCCACCATACAAAAGCATGAAATAAGAGCCATGGCCAACATCTTTTACCAGTTTATTGAGGCATCTCAACTCAGGAAGCATACACATTAAACAGTTTGATTTGTTGTTATTGTGGCTTTCAAGTGTGCTTTGTAAAATCTTTTCCTGTCCCTTACATATATCTGTGTGTTATTCTGCAGCTTTAGGGTCACTTGTTTACTAAAATTCAGTGTTACATCTTTAAATTTTTAACCTCAAATGTAGTTGAGAATCTCCTCTCCTTTTTTCCCAATGCAGACTTCAGTGAGGATCCTCACTATTTGAGATATTGAAGGAATTAGCAGAATCTGGTTCAAAGATTATGGTTCTCCCTCCTCTTTGCAAGAATTCCTCCAATTTGTTGGGCCAGGGAAAAAAGAGTGGGAAGAGGCATATGTTTCTTTACACAGCTGGCCTCTCAAGAGTCTTCTGTTCATTATGACTGCTTCTCTGACTACCTCTGAGGCAGGAATCCAAATGCTGGCATTTTCACGGGCTAGATGTTTGAGCTTTTCAGAGGCCCTGTGAGGCATCCACATCATACTTTCTGAAGTCAGGGTACAGCAGTTGTTCCATCTCCTCTCCTGCTCACAGTGGTATGCCTCTCCAGCCTCTTGCTGATGGATTCCCCTTGCCAGGCAGGTCATCATCTTGGGTAGAACACCAGCAAGCTGACTCAAGTGCACCTCACCCTGCTTGTCCCACAGGAATTTCCTACATCCTTGCCCGGCCAGACCATGGTCATGCAGGCTGCTCCACCACCACCCCTTCTCTCTGCCCTGCCATTTCTCTCTAGTTCTCCCTGCCTTGCTTCACAGGAACAGGGACAGATAAGCACATTCTCTGCCTAGACTGATGTTCACTGGGGGATGGAGTGCCAGTCTTTTCATCTTGCAGGCATGGCCACTCTTTGAGTTTGTCTCTTGGAGCCCCACCCATCACTTTTGAAACCAGCTTCACAGAATAGAATCTTTTCACCACAAGCACTGTATTTCCCACAAAGACAAGTTACCTCATAACTCTTGCCATTCCTTCCTGAAACTTATTAAGTTGGAGCCTTGGCTGTGGTAGAGGGTATACCTCTTCCACTCTTAGGGGGTATCTGGGTCCAATTGCTGAAGCCTCACTTTGGGCATTACTTAGTCTCTATTGTTGCCAGGGATGGGTCCATCCTGTAAGCAACTGCTCCCCATGCCGTTATACTTATATGCTGATAGAAGGAGTAATTTTTGATGCAGAGTCAAGTTCTTAAGAAATTCTTGACACACAGTAAAAAAAAATTTTTAAATGTCAGTTTCCTTACCTTTTCAGAAAAGGCTAAGATTCTAAGAATGCTTAACAAAGGAGGGTGGTATATCAGAGAGACTTTGGCAAAATCAATAGGATTGAGGGAAGATCTCAGTTAGAGGAGAATGTAAACAGAGATTGAGATCTGGAAAATTGAGGAACAGATTTGGGGCAAGTGAGTAAGCTTTCTTCTCATGGAAATACAGGATATAAGATCAGAAAAGCAGGCTGGGAACATCAGATCAAGGGGTTATCAAGGACAGAATTGAAGACTATAAACATGAGTACAGTAGAAAGGCTTTTCAGTAGAGTGACCTGAGGGAAATGGAAATTGGGGAAGTTCACTGTTAGACAAGGTACAGAAGAGGGTGGAGGAAAGGAGACCAGGGAACTGGTATTATAGTAATTTTAAAAGGAAGAAATAAAGGGGGCAGGATACAGGGGAACACATGAAAAGGGAGACTGTAAGCAATATTGGGATCATTTGTGATTTTTGGTAACTAATCTTACAGGAGAGGACATGCCAGCATGTTCCAAATGCATGCTGTGTAACGCTAATTCTTTTTTTTTTTTTTTTTTTTTTTTTTTTTTTTTTTTTTGAGACGGAGTCTTGCTCTGTCACCCGGGCTGGAGTGCAATGGCCGGATCTCAGCTCACTGCAAGCTCTGCCTCCCCGGTTTACACCATTCTCCTGCCTCAGCCTCCTAAGTGACTGGGACTACAGGCGCCCGCCACCACGCCCGGCTAATTTTTTGTATTTTATTAGTAGAGACAGGGTTTCACCGTGTTAGCCAGGTTGGTCTCGATCTCCTGACCTTGTGATCCGCCCGTCTCGGCCTCCCAAAGTGCTGGGATTACAGGCTTGAGCCACTGCGCCCGGCCTGTGTAACGCTAATTCTATCAGATGCTACAAATCAACAAAAAAATTATCTGGTCAAATATGCTGAGGAAACTCAGCATAATATGGTCTCTACTTAAAATTTGTAAAGTAACATAGAAATCCTAATGAAGGGGCAGGTGGCCAAAAAAAAAAAAAAAAAAGGAATCCTAATGGAAAAAAAAAATACCACATTACCTTGTTTAGCCCAGCATTTTTAACAATTATTTGATTATAGAACCTTCTTTTATGTAAGTCCTATCATACAGAACCAGTGTTCCAAAAAATACACTTTGGGAACCACTGGATTATATTATACAGTATGAATTGATTGATGTGTTGGTTTGCATGTTAATATTATGTTTTTCTTTAATAATCAATAAACAGAAACATAATTTATAATGAACTCTGTTTCTGAGTAGGAAACAGTTCTTGAACTGCCTAAGCTTGAGCTATATCTTTTAACACTTGGCCTTGTCTCATTTTCAAAATGAAATATATTTTTATAATAAAAGGCCAAGAATAAGTGGCTCAAATTTCATAATTTTATAGTAATCTCTGGTAATGTGGCCTTAAGAAACGTCACTATCTATGGACAGTATCAGTGTCCTCAGCTTTGAGCTCAAAAGAAAAAGAACTTTATTTTTACAGTTTTTTTTTTAACTTTAAAGTGAACATATGTAGAGTTTTTGTTTGGGAGACTAACAAGAGGAAAGCTGTGTCTCATTTGTTGTATTGTTTCACATGATAACTGCTAACTAAAAATGTGTTTGATTATGAAAGGAGAGTAGATATTAATTATTTTTTATACATAAAAAATTTGAGATCTTGATTTATTGGCTCAGACCAGTTAGTTTATTGGCGAAGGAGGACTTGGGAGAATCAGGTCTCATGTTCTTTCTAATATAGCACTTCTCCTTAAAGAATAGAAGATAAGGTTACCATTTCTATTGAATGTCAAAAGGACATTTCCTTTGTTTGTAAATTATTCCAAACTGTTAAGAGGCCTAGCCACAGAAGCTACTGTGTTCACTTACTCTTGGACATGATTCCCTCCCTTCTGCTCATTTATTAATGTCAGTGAACATAGTAAATGTATCAATCTTGTCATTATACTTTTCACTGTATCCACTAAAAAATATCAAACACTAGTAAGCTCTGATGGTGAAGGCAGGAAATATGCCCATTATCTATTATTATTGATTCACATAACTGCTTGAATAATGAAGAATTATTGAATAATGAAGAAACTGAGACTCAGAAAGGTAGTAACTTAACACAGGCATAGGAGAGGTTGATTACAGAAAGAGCATGTATCTTCAGCTTCTTTGTAGCACAAACACTGCATAGCATCAAGCATTCAGAATAGATACTCTAAGTACACATCTGTTGAATAGCAGATTTTTTGGCAGAGATGCTAAGTAGTGTCTTATGCATAGATCTACAAGTATGTTTTTCAATTTAAAGAGGCTTATCTATCTCAGAAATAAAGTGCCTGTTACTTTACATCAAGCATGAAATATTGCCATTATATTATTTCCCAAAAAAGCATATAAACAAACCTTATAAGAGAAATAACCTCCAGCAATAGATGATAAAGATGATTATAGGTTTCAAAAGCTATTTGCTTTATATCATTAATAAGGATATGCTAGGTTGAAGAAGAATACATAATCTATTGAAGAGTTGTTACCTCAGAAGATGGAACTAGGGAATTAAAAATAGGAACGGCATTTTTAGTTTTTCTTTTATACATATATTATTTTACATTGTATTAATCTATTATAAGCATATATTACTGTTATGATTTTTTCAAAGTTCATAAAAATGTCCTTTAAAGAATAAAAGCATAGAATTAACTTGGTAGACATTTATGCTTTTGTCAAAAAATTAAGTATTTCAAGTATATAGATACTATTAGAAAGCTTCTGTGTACCTAGTGCCCTAATTGTGACAAACATTAATGTTTTAGGGAAGTACAATTTTTAAAAAGTAAATACCCCAAACTTGCCCAGCTAACCAATAGTAAGTGTGAGTTCTTAGGCTTTCCTGCCTGGATCTGTATATATATACAAAGTAGCATATGCTGCAAAAGCTCTAAGTCTTTGCAGCAGTGCTCTGCTGAAAAACAATTACAACCATTGGTTGCTGGGCAATGGACAACACAGCAAACCCAGCTCCCTTCACTTCAACGTTTATTTATCTGGATTAATGATGTAGATCATCATAAACAAACAAGATATTTGTTATATAAATAGGATGGCTAATGCATTTCAGGAAATTTTAAGATTTTCCTTAGTGTTCATGTGTACTTTCAGTGCTTTTAACCTTGAAAGAGATATATATTGTTTGGAAACCAAAATTAAAGTTAGGTTGAAAGGGTACAGTATGATCTCCTTACCTCATGATAAATTACACCATGAATCTTAGGAAGGCATATTGAGCTTTCTATTTGAATGGTTTCATAATAGAAAGAAAATATAGAATAAATTCATTTATATTAAAGCACAGAATAGTCTTATTAGATAGAGGAGAAAATGTCAAGGTATTCCTGGCTCTCATTCTCTTCCAGACTTCAAAGAAAAATCAAATCCAAAAGAAATGTTTTAAACTAGTAAAACAGAATGTTGTAATTGCAGCTCATTTTAAAATGCGCTTGGTCATTTATAAGGGCTAAGAAAGTTACACATGCAGTATATTTCAAAATGTTTTATGAGGTAGGATGTCTACTGTAAGTTATAATGGCTGTACTAAACCATAATAACTATCAGTACCACTGCTCTATGGTCTCTGAACAGATTGTTTCCGCAATTAGTATCTATGTACTAACTTAGCAATAAAAATATATATGGGCCCATTTCCTCAGGCTCTACCTCATGGGGATGATACAAAAATAAAATGAAATAATAGGCAAATAATCATTTGGGGAATTAAATATAAAATGTCACTAGTGGCATAATGTGTAATAAAAAATAATAGATACCAATACTGACATACTAGAAATTAGACTTCAGATCTCAAAAAAAAATTTTGTTGTTATACACTTCTAACCCCGTTTTGTTTGGCTATCATGGTAATCTGTATTTGTGGGAGAGCTTTGGGTCTTTCTATATGTATAACTGCTTCAGCTGTTTAATGAATTAACCCATTTACTACTATACTCCAAAAACTGATTGCCATCCTTATACACCCAGCCATTTTCATCAAACAACCAGTTGGCTTATTAATTATAAAATTGGTTATGAGTATGAGTGTGTGACACAGCTTGAATGAAAGCTTTTTCCAAAAATGCTTGTTATCTTCTAGCTTGACTACATATAATTCAGCCACATTGACTATAGCACTATTAGTTTGGCTGAGACTTATCCTTCATATAGTTTAATGGCTATTACTCAGTGAGATTGTGTTATTAAGGAAGCCAACTTAAGAAAAGCCTAGTAGTGACATCTGCAAGATTGTAGAATAGGAATCCCCAGACATTCTTTCCTTTTCCGGAAATACCAATTCAGCAACAAAACATGGACCATTTCCCTTTGTGAGAAATCCAGAAACCAGTTAAGAGACTCCTGCACCCCAAGCAAGTGCAAAATTAGCCACTGTAAGCCAACAGGAAAACTCATTGCACCCTCTCACCATTGTCCTTGCATACTCCCAGTCAATCAGGAGGTGTTTTAGTCCATTTGTGCTACTATAACAAAATGCCACAGATCTGGGTAATTTATAAACAATAGAGATTTATCTCTCACAATCCTGGTGGCTGGGAATTCCAAGATCAAGGCACCAACAGGTTCAGTGTCTGGTGAAGGCCTGTCTAGGTATCCTCACATGGTGGAAGGAACAGAAGAGCAAGAACACACTCCCTTCAACCTCAAGTTCCATTCATAAAGGCAAGCCCTCATGACTTAATCACCTCCCAAAGGCCACACCTCTTAATATTGTTGTATTAGGGATTACGTTTTAACATGAATTTTGGAGGGAATATCATCATGCAGAAGGAAACTCTCAGCTCCAAGCTTCTCCATGGACAGAGAAGACTGGACCATAAACATCCAACATTCTGACTTCTGAGGGGAGCTGCCTAAGGGACTGGCTTCTGTGTCGTCTCTCTCAGAGCACTGACATGGCCTGGCATATTCTAGATGTATGAGGGCTCTGAGAGCAGGAGCTTGGCAGTGTGCTACTGCTCCAGAAACTGCAGTATAGCAGACACCGGAAAATACAAGTTGGTTAGCTCTACCTCAAGGGGAAAGAGAAGAATGGAGCATGTGTTCAACATTCTAGCATTTTAGGGGGCTGCCCAAGGGACTGAATTCCTTCTAGCCTGACACAGGACACTGACAGGACCCAGCATATTCTAGATTCCTGGGGGTCACTGAGAACGAAAAAGAGCTGGGTGATGTCCTGCTGCTTTAGAGGACCTTCAGTATATCAGAGGAATCAGAGGGAGCAAGAGATTACAAGCCCCTGGGAAAAAAAAAAAAAAAGAAACCAGCAAATCTAAGTAAAAATCTAAACACACAAGTTTAGAGAAGACACAACCAGAGAAAAAGCTTGAAAGACTCCCAGAACCTCTAACCAGGCTGATTGGCGAAAGTCTTTCTCTGTACAAAGCCAGTCTGAAAAAACTGAGAGAGGTGGTTACTTTGTTAAATATATGGATACTGACACAAAGTTATAAGGAATATGAAGAAACAGGGAAATAGCCCAATCAAAGGAGCAAAATAAATTTCCAGAAACAAACCTTAAAAAACAGGTATGTGAATTACTTGACAAAGAATTCAAGGTAACCATCATAAATATGTTAATCAAACTCAGAGAAACTGTGTGTGAACAAAATGAGTATTTCAACAAAGAAATAGAAAATATAAAAGAACCAAACAAATTTTGGAACTGAAGAGTACAATAACTAAACTTTTAAAAATTCTTTAGAAGGTTCGAAGGAAGAATCAACAAACTTGAAGACAGATCATTTGAAATTATCCAGTCAGAGAGCAAAAAAAAAGAATACAGAAAGCCTAGGGGACTTATGGGACACCATTAAGCATGTTGTGTTTTGTGTGTGTGTGTGTGTGTGTGTGTGTGTGTGTGTGTGGTCTGTGAAGAAGAGAGAGAAAAGGAGGCAGAAAGCTTATTTAAAGAAATAATGGAAACAACTCCCCAAATCTGGGGCTAAAAATGGATATCCAAATTCAAGAAGCCCAATGGATGCCAAGTAAGATGAATCCAAAGAAGTCAACACTAAGACACATTATAATCAAACTGTCAGAAATAAAAGACAAAATTTTGAAACAACGAAACAAAAGTGAATCATCACAAAAAAGGGAAACTCCATGAGACTATCAGTGAATTTCGTAGCAGAAACTTTGGAGGCAATATGAGAATGGGATAATATATTCAAAGTGCTGAATGAAAAAAAAATGCCAACAAAGAATAGTATCTTTGGCAAAACTATTCTTCAAAAATGGAGCAATAAAGACTCTCCCAGTTATTCAAAAGCTGAGCTGTGGGAGTTCATCACCACTAGACCTGGCATCCAAGAAAGGCTAAAGGGAGTACTTCAAGTTGAAATGAAAAGACACGAAACAGTAACACAAAAGTATACAGGAAAGTATAAAACTTGTTGATAAAAGTAAATATATAGACAAATACAGAATACCGTAACACTGTAATAGTAGTATATAAATCACTTTTAATTCTATAGAATTTAAATGATAAAAGTATAGTATCTATAACTATAAAAATATGCAATGGATACACAGTATAACAAGATCTACTTTGTGACATAAATAATATAAAGTGGGTGGGGGGAGTAATAGCATAGTTTTTTTATGCACTTGAAGTTATCAGCTTGAAATATATTGTTATAACTGTAAAATGTTTTGTGTTAGCCCCATGGTAACCACAAAGAAAATACCTTTAGAAGATACAAAAGAAAATGATAAAGGAATCAAAGCATGTCACTAAAAAAAAAAAAAAAAAAAAAAAAATGAAACAAAACACAAAGGAAAACTGCAAGAGAGGATAAGGCAGAAAACAGCAAAATGGCAATAGTAACTTCCTCCCTATTCAAAATTACTTTAAATGTAAATAGATTAAACTGCCTAAGCAAAAGACACAGAGTGGCTGAATGAGTTTTAAAAATAAGATCCAACTATATGCTGTCTACAAGAGATTCACTTAGATTTAAGGGGACACATAAGCTGAAAGAAGAGGGATGGAAAAAGATATTTCATGCAAATGGAAACAAAAATAGAGTAGGAGTAGCCATACTTACATCAGACAAAATATACTTTTTGTCAAAAACTGACACAAGAGACAAAGAAGGCATTATGTAATGATAAGAGGGATAATTCACCAGGAAGATATAATAATTGTAAATTGTTATATAAATGTACCCAACATCAGAGCACCCAAATAGATGAAGCAAACAGTGACAGAACTGAAGGGAGAAATATGCAGCAAGACAATAATAGTAGGAGATTTCATATCCCACTTTAAATGATAGAACAGACAGAAGCTTGGTAAGGAGACAGAGGACTTGAACAACACTGCAGACCAAATACATCTAACAGACATACAAAACACGGTACCCAACAGCTGCAGAATATACATTCTTCTCATGCACACATAGGACATTCTTCAGAATAAATCACAAGTTAGGTCACAAAGTAAGTCTTAACAAATTTACGAAGATTAAAATGGGCACAGTGGCTCATGCCTGTAATCCCAGCACTTCGGGAGGCTGAGACAGGTGGATCACTCGAGGTCAGGAGTTCAAGACTAGCCTGGCCAACATGCTGAAACCACGTCTCTACTAAAAATACAAAAAACTAGCCAGGAGTGGTGGCATACACCTGTAATCCCAGCCACTCGGGAGGCTGAGGTGGGAGAATCGCTGAAACCTGGGAGGCGGAGGTTCCAGTGAGCCAAGATCACGCCACTGCCCTCCTGCCTGGGCAACAGAGCGAGACTCCATGTCAAAAAAAGAAAAGAAAAGAAAAGAGGAGACATTACAACTGACTGTACAGAAGTAAAAAGGATTAAAAGAGACTACTGTGAACAATTATAAGTCAACAAATTGGATCATGTAGAAAACAATGGATAAATTCCTAGAAGTATATAGCCTACCAAGACTATGAATGATAAATAATGAAGAATTTTAAAACCTAAACAAATATAATTAATAAGGATATTGAAGCAGTAATTAAAAACCTTCCAACAAAGAAAATCTCAGGGCCTGATGGCTTCACTGGTGAATTCTACCAAACGTTTAAAAAAGAATTAATGTCAGTTCTTCTCAAACTCTTCCAAAAATTTGAAGAGGAGGAAACACATCTGGATTCATTTTATGAGGCCAGCATTACTCTGATAGCAAAGCCAGATTAAAAACACCAAAGAAAATAAAACTATAGGCCACTATCTCTGATGAAGATAGATGCAAAAATCTTCAACAAAAAATCTAGCAAGTCAAATTCAACAACACAATAAAAGAATCATATATCATGACTAAATGGAATTTATCCCTGGGATGCAAGGATTGCTCAACATAAGAACATTATTCAATTTGATACATCACATTAACAGATTGAGGAATGAAAAAGCACATGATCATCTTAATATATGCCCCCCAAAAAAGTATTTGACAAAAGTCAGCACACTTTCATGATAAAAACAGAACCTAGGAATGAAAAGAAATTATAGCAACATAATAAAGACCGTATATGAAAAGCCCACAGCTAACATACTATATGGTGAAAAACGGAAAACTTTTCCTCTAAGATCAGGAACAAGGCAAGGATGCCCATTCTTGCCATTTCTTTTGAATGTAGTACCAGAAGCCCTAGCCAGAACAACTAGGCAATAGAAAGAAATTAAAGACATCCATATCAGAAAGGAAGAAGCAAAATGCTCCCTGTTTAAGTTGTCATCTTATATGTTGAAAACCCTGAAGATTCCATTTAAAAAAACTGTTAGAACTAATAAATGAATTCAGCAAAGTTGCTGGATTGAAAAGACAACATGGAAAACTTAGTTGCATTTCTGTACACTAGCACTAAACAGTCAAAAGGAAAATTAACAATTTCATTTCCAAGGCATAACCATGAATAAAATACTTAGGAAAAAACCAAGAAGGCAAAAGACTTGCACACTGAAAACTATAAACACTGCTACAAGAAATTAGAGCAGACATTAATAAATGGAAAGAAATACTGTGTTCATAGATTGGAAGACTTAATATTGTTAAAATGTTCATAGTACCCAAAACAATCTACACATTCAATGCAATCCCTGTGGGAATCCCAGTGGTATTTTTTACAGAAATAGAAAAATCTAAAATTCATATGGAATCACAAAGGACCTAAACTAGCCAATACAATCATGAGAAAGAAGAACAAAGCTGGAGTCTTCACATGTCCTGATTTTGAAACATATTAGCTACAGTAATCAAAACAGTATACTACTGGCATAAAGACATACATATAGACCAATAGAAAAGAATACACAGCCCAGAAATAAATGCACAACTATATGGTCAACTGATTTTTGACAAAGATGCCAAGAATACACAACGAGGAAACGATAGTCTTTTCAACAAATGGGGTTGGGAAAACTGGATATCTACTGGCACAAAAAAAAAAAAAAAATGAAATTGGATCCTTATCTTACACCATATACAAAAATAAACTCAAAATGGATTAAAGACTTAACCATAAGACCTGAAACTGTTTAAAACTCCCAGAAGAAAACGTAAGAGAAAAGCTGTATGACGTTGATCTTGGATATGACATGAAAAGCACAGGTAACAAAAGCAAAAGTAAACAAGTAGGACTATTAAAAAATAAAAGCTTCTGCACCATAAAGGAAGCAATTAAGGTGGCCTGCAGACTGGGAGAAAGTACTTGCAAATCTGTAAGTCATATATCTGATAAGGGATTAACATCTGAAATATTTAGAGAACTCCTATAACTGAATAGCAACAAACAGATAACCCAATTCAAAAATGGTCAAAGGACTTGAGTAGACATTTCTTCGAAGAAGACATACAAGTGGCCAAAACGTTTATGAAAAACTCAGAATCACAATAATCAAGGAGGAGATGCAAATCAAAATCACAATAAGATTACCTCATACTTGGAAAATAAGTGTCGACAAGGATTGTAACTCTTGTGCATTATTGATGGAAATGTAAAATGTATAGCCACTGTGGAAAACAGTATAGAGGTTCCTCAAAAAATTAAATAGAATTTACATGTGATGCAGCAATTCCGCTTCTGGCTATTTATGCAAAAGAACTGAAACCGGGATCTTGAAGAGATATTTTACACTGCCATGTTCATAGCAGCATTATCCACAAGAGCCAAGAGGTGAGAGGAACCTGAATGTTCATCAACAGATAAATGTGGTATATATGTACAATGGAATATTATCCAGCCCTAATAAAGAAGGAAATCCAGCCAGGCACGGTGGCTGAAGCCTGTAATTCCAGCACTTTGGGAGGCCAAGACGGGAAGATTGCTTGAGCCTGGAGTTCGAGATCATTCTGGCCAACACAGCAAAACCCCATCTCTACAAAAAAAAAAAAAAAAATTAATAATTAGCCAGGCATGACAATGCATGCCTGTAGTCCCAACTACTCAGGAGGCTGAGGTGGAAAGATTGCTTGGGCCAGGTGTTCAAGGCTGCAGTGAGCTGTGATTACACCACTGTACTCCAGCCTGGGGGACAGAGTGAGATCCTGTCTCAAAAAAATAAATGAATAAATAAAAATTAAAAAACAAAAAAGCCAGGTGTAGTGACCCACGCCTATAATCCCAGCACTTTGGGAGGCTGAGGCAGGTGGATTGCCTGAGGCTACGAGTTCAAAACAAGCCTGGGCAACATGGCAAAACCCCATCTCTACAAAAAATATAAAAGTTTGCCGGGCATGGTGGAATGTGCCTGTAGCCTCAGCTCCTGGGAGGCAGAGGTGGGAGGATTGCTTGAACCTGAGCCTGGGAGGTCAAGGTCACAGTGAGTGGAGATCGTGCTATTGTACTCTAGCCTGGGCAACAGAGTGAGGAGAAGAAAAAAAAAAGGAAATTCTAACATATGCTTCAGCATGGATGAATCTTGAGGACATTATGCTAAATGAAATAAGCCAGTCACAGAAAGGCAAATATTGCATGATTCTACATATATGAGTATCTAAAATAGTCAAACTAATCAAAGCAGAAAATAAGATAGTAGTAACCAGAAACTGGAAGGAGGAAAAAATGAGGAGTTGCTATTCAATGATTATAAAGTACAGCATTGTACCTGTAGTTCACAATACTATGCTGCACACCTAAAAAAGTCATAAAGAGTGTAGATCTCATGTTATGTGTTTTTTACCACAATTTTTTTAAAAGATAAATCTAGCTATTTTGATCTCATACACCAGCATTCTCATGACAAATGGGGAATATTAGGATGAGACAGATTTGTATTGAAAAAGACAAAACCAATAAAAGTGTAGTGACACAATTAAAATTCTCTAAGACTAAACATTTCTGGAAAGTATACATGAGTATAATACATTGAAATGCAGCTTTTACTAAGTCTGCTTATATGTTCATTTTCGAAGTGTGAGATTGATATTTATTATGGATGTCAGAGGAATTGTTTTCTTCACTGTGGGTCTGTGTTGTATAGCACTTTTTATTTGTGATTTGTTCTCTCTTAGGGCTATTTCAAGTATGATTTTTGTAGACATGCTATGGAATTTGTTTCCTTGACATGTACAATAAGTTCAGAATACTTCTTTCAGTCTTTTTTGTTGGTGTGTAAGATTATTAATAGTGAAAAACTTTAAAGTAGAATCTAGTACTCTTTATAGTTCAGACTTTTATTTTGGTAATAATGATTAATTTAGAGAATCTCATGTTAAGATTCATGCTATATTGCCATTATTTTAAAAGTGTGAAATGCATGAGTTTTAAAAGACCAAGTTTAAAATACCAATAATTAGTGATATTCATATACCATATGTTTACCTACAAATATCTTAGGTTATGTTTATTACACACTAAAGCTCCTCTCGAGCACAAAGCAAGCACACGCTTGTCAGACCACAAGCAAATCCATAATTTTTCCACAATTGGTGTCAACCTTTCCATGTATTTATTAAGTACAGAACATATTTACCTATTTACCAGAATATTTACTTATAGAGTCCCCATTTCCATAAGCATTACTGCCACCACTCCAATTCTGAAAATGAAAATCAAGAAATTTTTTTCTCTCTAAACTCATAGACATGCTTTGCTCTGAAGCTTCAAATCAGCAAACACGGTTGCCAAGAGAAGCTTTAAGAAAGCTAGTTTTATACTCAGAGGTTATACAGTTGAAAAAACTATATAGCAATCATTTTAAAATTTGTACTGAATTATCTGGTTTTGCTGTCAGGCCTAGAGTTCATCAGATAATTTCCAGAGCTGTAATTCATTTTCACTTATGAGACCTTAGACTGTTACAGGGAAAAGGGTTTTTTCCTCCTCTCAAGTTTTTCCAGTAATGCTTCCATGTACCATTAAACTGCTGGCACATTTTAGTCCCAGAGGATAGATTTTGTTTGGCATCCTAAGGAATTTTGATATATTTAAGAAGGTGAGAAGTACACATTGGCATCATTTAAACAACATAAGTCTACACCCAATTGGCTTTTACATGCCAAAGATGTGAAATGTGCCAACTGTTTAATAGTACACAATAACTGTTCAACTACATAAGTTGATTTCAGTGAAACAGTTTGATGTGTGTTTTATCCTGAATAATTTAGATACAATTAAGTCTATGGTGCCTTCATAATAGAGGCAGGCTGTTCCTAACTTTTGCATAAGCAGATATTAATATTATTGAAATGTTAGTCATAGTTGAATTGAGTAGAATATAAGAGTATTGCTTTAGTTTAAGGTGCCTTTTCAGCAACTTCAGTAGTTTCTATACTGCCAGCAAATGTGAAATAGGAAAACACAATTTGAAATTGACTACCTTTATTTCTTTTAATAAAACAAATTTGTACTTTTAGTGAGTTGGGGAAGCATATGATAGATTTTCTTTTATTTTCAGACTTTTAAATATATATGCTATTCATTTTAACCAGACTGTGTGTGTGTGTGTGTGTGTGTGTGTGTGTGTGTGTGTGTGTGTGTGTCAATCACTGACTGTGCAAGCCCTAATTGGAAAAATGAGCATGACTGTGCAAGCCCTAATTGGAAAAATGAGCATGGAGAGAGAAAGATAAAAATGATATAACCTTATCTTTCTAAGGAACTTACAATCAAATAGGGGAAGACATGGAAAGAGAGAGAATACAAGTACTAACTCTAATGCAAAGCAGACAGTCCTTGTGTTTTAACTTTTGGAAAACAAAAGTTAATATGACATTAGAGAGTATGAGAACTGGGGGCAAGTGAAGGCTATGTTAGGAAGGGAAGGGTGATGTGAGGGCTCCATATAATTAGCTTAAAAGAACTTAAAGGATGATCCCTATCTTAGAGGAAGCAAAGGAATAGAAGTAGACTATAGAACCATAAAGTGTGGAGAAGGGAAGGTGGAGGGGAAGAGGTTTAAGTTATATAAAAGAAGGTAAATTTCCCTCTGTTACCAAATTAGGGGGAAAGGACTAGATGGAATTTTATAAAATGTGTAGAATACATTTGAGATACTCACAATATATTAGTTTCATAGCCTATATAAATTTCACTTTGGGTAACCTGTGGTCACCCAAAAGAGATAGGCAGTCATCCTTCAGACAGCCAAAACTGAGATACATTGAAAAGGCCAATGTGTCTACCACTCTGGAGAGACATGACATCAGTAGTAATCATCATGGTCAGAGAAAAGCAGCAGTGGTTTTCAATATGACTCCAAATAAAATGTCACAAGGACAAAGCCTCTGTACTTGGCTGCTTCTCTTTGTAGTGTGCTCTGTAGTGTGTGGCAACAGAGATTCACTTATTTAACAAATGATTAATGATTTTTGCAAGCAACCTAGGAGCCAGGTAGTAGAAAGTAAAATTGGAAGATAAGTTAGTATCAAGTCATGAAAGCCTTTTTAGTGTTTAGTGGCAAACAACTTTTCTAAAAGACAAAGCATATTAGAGCTGAAAAACTATTACTTAAAATTATGTTTGGACTATATCCAAAAAAGAGCTCTTGTAAGAATATGCAAAACAGAATATTTTACAATTGTAGATTACAGTTCCTTTTAGAGATAAGCAGCTGAAGATAATTTTAGAACATCCTCCAGTTGTTTCCTTTTTCTGCAATGAGCAGATTCGTAGTTATGTTCCCTCACAGTAGTGGTTAATGTTATTAAGTCTTTCTCTTATACATCTAAATAGGTTGCTCTAACAGCACAGTAAACCAAGATCTCTTTTTTTTTTTTTTTTTTTTTTTTTTTGAGAAGGAATCTCATTCTGTCGCCCAAACTGGAGTGCAGTGATGTGACCTCAGCTCACTGCAACCTCCACCTCTCAGGTTCATGCTATTTTCCTGCCTCAGCCTCCCGAGTAGCTGGGACTACAGGCTCCTGCCACCACGCCCAGCTAATCTTTGTAGTTTTCGTAGAGACGGGGTTTCACCATGTTGACCAGGCTGGTCTTGAACTCCTGACCTCAGGTGATCTGCCCACCTCAGCCTCCCAAAGTGCTGGAATTACAGGCGTGAGCCACCACACCTGGTCATAAACCAAGATCTTATAGCATAGATTTCTAGTTGATATTTACTTTAATGAACACTAAACTGTGACTATTATTGGTGTCTTTTTTCCCTATATATCCAACTGTCTCTTCTACCTTCAGTGAGCTTATATTATAATAAGACAGAAAAGGCTAGTAGATATGAAACAAAATTGTGCAGAGGCCAGGTGCAGTGGCTCACACCTACAACCACAGCACTTTGGGAGGCCGAGGTGGGAGGATCACTTGAGACGAGGAGTTCAAGACCAGCCATTCAAGACCAGCCTGGTGGACATAGCAAGACCCCATCTGTGCCAAGTAAAGTAAAATTTTGCAGAATAGTCTGTGATTATAGCTCAGCAAGTTAAGGTATTTAGGTCTAGAATAAGGACAGTGCTGGGATGTGGCCAAACTTTGAAGTATGATATAATTAAGTTCATTAGTATAAGGCTACTAAAAGAGGAAGATCTTCCTGATAAAGAAAAGCATAAGTAAAAGCAAGGAGATATGAATGCCGGTTGCATACTTAGAAACAGTATAGAATCTGGCCTGAGAGAAGATTGTTATTGGGGAAAATAACTGAGATAAGGGTGACTTATGGAATGCCTTGAAAGCCATAGAGGATATAGAGAAACACTGTAGGTTCTGGGTGGTATGCTAAAAAACAGCATTTAGTAAACACTACTGTAGAAGAAATGTACAGGACATATTCATGGAGGCAGAGAAGAGTCAGGGATGCAGTTATCTTAAGTGTGAGTTTATGAAAGCATCAGAAAACTCTAGTAAAAGTGGGGAAGGAAAGAGATGCGTAAAAGACCCTTTCAACAGATAAGAAAATTTGAACACAGATTAGTTATAGAGAGTGAGAAAAAACTGATTAAAGATGCAGCTGTTATATACAGTCACATTGACTTTTCTAAGTGGTATTTCCCCCAGCAACTTGGAACCTAAGTCTTTTACACATATTCATACAACTGTTACTCCAAATTACTTCCTCAGTCAGTGATTTCTAATTCTAACCCATGATCTTTAAAACATAGATTTTTTAACTTCTATGTATTCTATATCATTGGAATTTAAAGGCTTTTCCTTGTATTTAAACTAGGTCTCTGTGGAGTGTAGGTAAAAAGAAGGGAATTGTGGGAGAAAAGGAGCAGGGAGAAATATTAAAAAAATAAATACATAAATACATAAATATAACCACATAGTAATTCCTGTAACTAGAAAATAAAACTAAATAGATGCATTTCTTGAACATGCTCAGAGCCATTTAAGCAGCTTTATTCCCTGTCAACATCTCGGAACCTTTATGACTTTTATGATGTTGATGGAAGTACTTCCTGGAAGCATATGGTTTGCTTGGTAGTTATTCTTCCAACTTCGTTGCTGGCAGAATATCACCCCAAAGAAGAGAATACAGATTGGTGATGATCAGCCTCAGTGCGGGTAGCATAGCTCTGAAGCGTTGTGGTGAGGCTTTTTCTAGACTCTGGAGAAACTTCTTGAGGTTTTTCAGAACACCGAAGCCTTTAGGAAAAGTAACTACTTTCTTTTTAGTACATGGTTAACTCATTCACAGTAAAAACCATCTCTCTTCCCTGTCATAGTGGTCTTTCCCTCAGGCTACCTGGGATGCAGTCAAAGGTTTTCGGAGCCTTGATTGTCTTGCCTGAAGGTACAATGTGACCTAGATGGATGTGACATGTTGTCCTTGTCCTGTTGCTTGGTTCACTTCCACAAAGGTTTTCTTCCATAAAAAGTGTTGTGTTTTTAATTGTTTTTGTTTTTATTTTACATGTTCTGCTGTCTACCCAATTCCTCAGAGCCCTGAAAGAGTAAGAAATGTGTAATTTCTGATTTCTCCTTCTAGCCAGAATATCTTCCTGATAGCATGTTTCTTACAGGGCTCTTTTAAATGTCTTCTGTGGTGAAATTCAGGCTTTTGTCATTATTTCCTGTAATCTCCCTAACTGTTCAGCTCCATGTCCAGACTTAGTTCACTGTATTCTATTCATGATTCACCTTTCCCTTCTCCAGCCTATAGGCAGACATGCATTTAAATGAAATGTACAGAAGGGGCATTCCTTTTATTAACCTCCACAGACGAGAATTCTTCAGGCTCCAGTATTTAATACCTCAGTTTCAGTATCTTTGCATATAGATTATACAATGTTAAAGTCTGAAAGAACCTAGGATATCACCAAGTCCTAAACTTATTTCATTTGCGAGAGGATTAAGTCCTAGAGAATTACATAAAATACACATTCTAAACCCTCCCTCAACTCAAATTAATATGTGCGTTTTTAATGATGACTTTCTAACAAGTTCACTGGTAGAAATTGACCTCAGCACCTATTTGTAAAGCTGACTATGGCCGTAGCCAAGAATAAAGCCTAAAGTTCTTTTAAGGGTTTAATTTATTTCATGCATCAAGCCTCTGCATATATCCAGCACTTTTCCAACTTAAAAACTAATTTCAAACAAAATGTACAATCTTCTTTCCAACCCTCGTCAACCATGTGTCCTCTCCCAACTCTACTTTCTGAAAAATCTGGGAGAGGAAGAGGGACCCAAAACTTTACTGTCAGACAAGAGATACACAGGAAACACAGTTGCCATTAATACCATATAGGGTGAAAAAATGGCTTCATCCCTTTCAGAAAGGCTGAACTGGGAGGACGAGGAAAAAGAAAGCATACTCAGAGTTTGACATTGAGTAGACACTCAATAAATATTTTTTGAATGAATGAAATGAGGTGAATCAATGAACCACGGACCTGAGGCTCTGTCTCCAGCATACCCTCTCTTCTAAACCCCAACAACAACCTGGACATCACCATTTGATGATTCCAAAGAAACCTAAACATGTCTACAACTTAATTAATCACCTTTCACCCATCTCCTACTCTAATGTTCCCTGTCTCAATGCCTGGTACCTAAAAATGCCAACCACATAAACCACTAACCTAGAAGTCATCCTCTCATTGACTCCTCACCTCCAGTCTAACAAGTCCTGTCAACTCTACCCTATACAATATGACAGGTCTATCAAAAATCTTCCCTACAAAAAAGGTACAAAATCTAGATAACTTTATTACAATTTCATGTAATCCCTCTTGTGAAAGTTGTGTAAGAAAACTGAGGGGAAAAAGCTATTGAACTAATTTTGTAAAACTAGTATTATCAAAACTAGATAGGGATAATACAGGAAAAGGAAACTACATCAGTGTCACTATTGCAGATAGAAAAACAAAATCTAAATAGAACAGTGTCAGGTGGAATTTGGCAGTTTATTCACACACACACACACACACACACACACACACACACACTACTACTACTACTACTATTGCTACTCCTAGATAAAGTTTCTCACAAAAACAGGAATGATTCAACATCACAATGTAGAAATATACTTGATATAACTTAGCACTCATTCTTAGTAATTTTAAAAAACAAATTTCCTAGGAAACAGCATAGAAAAAAAGTTCCTATCCTCATAAAGGGTCACCATCAGGAACAAAGAAAATGTATTTTTCTTAGTCACCATCAAGAACAAAGAGAATATATTTTTCTTAATGATAAAATTTTGGAAATATTTCAACTAAAGTCGGGAGTAAGAATGTCTACTCTCTCCAGGTCTATTTTACATTTTTACTAGAGGTGCTAACCATTTTAGTAACTCCCTAATGGGGAAGAAGCAAGTATCATAAGAACTGGAAAGAACAAGACCAAACTGTCCCTATCTATAGCCAAGAGAATCTACAAACAGAATTCAACAAGGTTGCCAGATTCAGGACCTCAGACCTACAACTTGCTATTCCTGTAACTAACCTTGGCCATTACTTAACTATCTATATTACAGTTTACTCATCTGTAAAAGGGTGATCGAGAAGATTAACCAATGTAAAGTACCTGCTGCGCTGTAAGTACATAAGTATGAGCTATTACTAGCACCATTGAATTAATACACTATGTTTAGCAGTCTTACTATACCTAACTAGAAAATATAATAATAAGAGCTAATGATTGTTTATCAAGTCATGTGGTCTGCTTACCAAAAAAGATCTGCAGTAACTTTCCAAATCACTCCATAGAAAAGCTGAAGTCTTTATAGTGACTTACAAGACTTATGTGATTTTGCCCTCTACTTTATGTCTTTCTTCATCTCCTCTACTTACTTTTCTTCAGATATGCCGGCCTCCTCACTATTCCTGGATTCACCCAGCAAGCTACCTCATCAGGGCCTTGATATTGCTATTCCCTCTGCCTGGGACAGTGCAAATTAAAATAACTATCATGTCATATCCATCAAACTGGTACATTTTCTAAAGTCTAGCAGTCAAGTAAGTTGGCAGAGAGGTTAAGAGAAACAGGAACTTTCATACTCTACTGATGGTTATATAAATGGTTACAACTGCTTCTCAGAAAAAGTTGGCAATAACTTGTAATATGGATACCGTGGATGTTTTTTGACCAGGAAATTGCACTTGTGGATACACACCCTAGAACAACTTCAGCACATAAATAAGAGGAAAAGTAAAAGAATGTTGAATATAGCATTTTTTGTGAGACAGAAAAATATGAGATAAGTTACAAAATGATACATGCATTATGATTGCATTTGTATGAAATTTATGAAATTTTAAATATGTAAAATAACATTATACATTATGTATATACATATATCTAGTAGTGATTCAAAACTGTCCATAAGAAAAATAAATGTCAAATTTATTTCAGTGCTTTCCTCTAGAGAGGTATGGAGTGGTGGAGAGATACACAGGAATCTTCGCTCTTCTTTTATTCCAAAGCAAGTGTGACCAAATGTTAGAAGGCAGTGAGTTTAGTGATTAATACATGGGTGCATCAATTCATGTTATTTTCTGAGTTTTCTAGATATTTGAAATATTTCTGTGTAAATACACACATGTCCCAAATCTAGCCACTTCTTACCACCTCTCCTGCTACAATCATGAGCCTAATCCCCATCATATCTTGCTATCATCAGCTTCTCACAAAGTCTGCTACAGTAGCCTCCTAACTTGTCTGCCCATACTTATTTGCCATACAGCATTCAAAGTAATCCTTTATCATGAAGTAAATCAGATTATGCTACTCCCCTGCTCAGAACACTCCAGTGGCTTCTCATTAAAATCTGTACTATTTACTGTCCTGTCTACTCTCAGAACTTATTCCCTACCACTTTCCCCCAGCCCACCAAGGTGCAACCACCTTTGTCATCTTGCTGTTGCTTGCCAACCATGTTCTTACTTCAGCGACTTGCACCTACTGTACCCTCTAGTACAGTAATACTAGTACCAGTAGTGTTCCTTGCATTGTTCCTTACTTCACTTTTTTTAAGTCTCTGCTTGAATGACCTTCTCAGAAAGGCTTTCCCTGACCAACCTATCTTTAAAATATCCTCTCCCCAGGCCGGGCATGATGGCTTATGCCTGTAATCCCAGCACTTTGGGAGGCCGAGGTAGGTGGATCACCTGAGGTCAGGAGTTCAAGACCAGCCTGACCAACATGGTGAAACCCCATCTCTACTGAAAAATACAAAAACTAGCCAGGCATGGTGGCAGGCGCCTGTAATACCAGCTACTCAGGAGGCTAGGCAGGAGTATCACTTGAACCCAGGAGGCCAAGGTTGCAGTGAGCCGAGATCACGCCATTGCACTCCAGCCTAGGCGACAGAGCAAGACTCCGTGTCAAAAATAAATCCTCTCCCTGGCCTAAAGCAATGACACCCCTGTAACAATGGCATTCCAGTGCCAGTTCTTGGTCTCTGAGCTCAGTTTTCCAATAAAAGAAACCAGGGCTTCCAGAAGAAGTGTTTGATTGCTTGATTCCAGACCCAAAAGAGGGAAAATATAAAACAAGACTGAACATCATGTGCCAAAAAGTAAGGAAACATGTAAAGAAACATGAATGGGGACATGTCAAAAAACGCACAGGAGCCAGCCTGAAATAGCTCCTGATGACCAAAGATAAAACAATTTGAGCAAGAAAATAATACTGGTTTTTAACCCCTAAAATAAAATAAATATCTATGAGTTCATACTATTGTAATAAATAAATTAATGAATTAATAATTGTAGAAGGAAAGAGGAAAATAGAGAATTGCTATTAGGCAGATAACACAGTAATAAATGTTGCAGACGAGATTCCTCAAAGGATGCAAAAATTAATGGGTAGAAATTTGAGCAAGGTACTTACAAAGGATAAGGTAAAATTTTATATTGAAGAAACCTGACAGACACCAACTTGACAAAATAGTCAAGGTAAAAAGCACCAGTATATAAGACATATCAGCATAATGAACCACTTGGTAAAATGCACTGAGAAGCAGACATTATTTTTGTAGCAGTCTTGCCAAAAATGCATAACTTCTATCATGAAAAAACTTCAGACAAACCCATATTGAGAAACGTTCTATAAAATAACTGATTAGTACTCTTTAGAAATATCAAAGTCATACATAAAAGACAAGGAAAAACTGAGAAATTGTTATAGACTAGAGGAGACCTGTAGAGATTTAGCAACTGAATGCAAGTGGGATCCTGGAATTACAAAAAAAAAAAAAAAAAGGGGGTATTAGTGGACCTGGACCTGGTACCTAAAATTATACCTGTAGCTTAGTAATTACTTATCACATTGGTATGTCTGTCCATCCATTCATCCATCCATCTTTGATACCTCCCTTTTTCTCATGATTCACATCTAATTTCTCACCGTATCTTCGTTTAACACCTGGTTCCTTGTGGAGAGAGACTAGGAGACAAATGATATCAGCAACAGAGCAACAACTTTTTGGTAGATCCTATATGAATTTTCCTACATATCCAGGATAAGATTTTATTTTGAAAGAGTAAAAATATTGAAAGTTTTGGGAAATTTATGTAAAAGAATCACAGAAGTAATCACACATGGAAGTAACAAAGCCTCTGACTTTGCCTGTTTGGGGGATGGGAGCTCATCTTTACTTGCCTAGATTGTTGTACTGGCCTCCTAATTGGTCTCCCTGCTTCCAGTGTTGCCCAGCCCTTTATTCCCACGCAGGAATGATGTCCTTATAGCCAGAGAAGTATTTTCAGGGGGAAAATCTAATCATGTCACTTTCTGTGACTAAAAGCCTTCATCACTTCACCATTGCCTTCAGAATGGAAGCCCTACAGATTCTGCCTCTGCCAACTTCTCCATCCTTATCTTTGACTATTTCCTTGCACAAACCATAATCACCATTCATACCAAACAACCCAGACTGTTACCACTCTTTGGCTTTGCATTTACTGTTTGTCTTCTTCTCCTAGGACTCTAATTTCCCATCTAACCCTAACCTGCCTTTTAAATTTGACTGGAGCAGTACCTTCTCCTCAAAGCCTTTCCTTGTCCGCTAAAGTCTCTCTTTAAGTGTGCTTTCAGCACCTTTCAGCTCCTTTGCAGCACCTTCTTGAGGATAAAGATTACTTGAATCTCCAGCTAGCTTGTTGCCTTGTACATGGTGGTGCTCAATAAACGTTGGTTGAGAAAGAAAAGGAAAAAAGGAAAAAGGACAGGAAGGTTTTAAAGTTATGTAAATATTAAGCAAAAAAAAGTCATCCTGCTTTTCTCCTTCTCTACTTTGATTTCAGGCTCTTGCATATTTGTGTAATTTATTTTACCTGATTATCTGCCTATCCTTTGACATAGATGAAATGTAAATATCCATTAACTGAAGGAGATTTAGAAAGCTGTCCACTGTACATAAACAATTGCTGATAACAATGGTATTGAGCCAGATTAAGAGTATGAAGTGCATTCAGAGAATCTGATATAATGTCTATATTTTTAACTTCTTCACCATCTTTGAACTTGACAATGCCAATTTTTTGAAAAAACCATAGTAAAATATAGAACTATCTCCAAAAAGTGTGTTTTGAAACAATGCATGCCATCTTAAGGAATGCAAGAAAATCAAAATATGCCTTCTACTTACTTGATTTGCTTCCTCTGTATTTGTAATTACTGACAAGTTTACTTGGTATTTATTTGCTATACCCAGACTATGGAAAACCATGGAAGGGGTTAAATAAATTAGCCCCTGAGTTTTTAGTCTACCTAAGGAAAAACAAATTTCTAAGGGAAAGCAGGGGAAGTATAAAGCTAGTGGAAGGGGAAAGATCCCAGTTACATTTTTACCTCACTGAATTCTTTCCAAACTCAGACTATAGTTTTGTTTTTTTTTTTTTTTTTTTTTTTTTTTTGCATCTACCACGCCAAGCATGATATTTTTAGTAACAGTAGTACAGAGCAAGCAGCCTGTCGTTTGGGAGCTGACAAATAAGCACACTGTTCCTCTTACACACAATATGCTCCGCATCTTTATCTCCACTCATCCTTACAGAAGCTCTTCAGCTTGCTGTGTTTCTTTAAGGAAATGACAAGGAGCACTGGTTAATAAGCTCTTAGGGTTATTCAGTATCCCTCTTCAATGCTCATTTTCTGAAGTTGAAAACACTTACGCATGTGCACACATGCACACTAAACTTTGTCAGAGATGAAGTACTTCCAAATGGTACTTGAATGTGATTAAGGGAACCCTGGGCCTGATAGGACTCATTACGCAACATGCCAGACATAACAGTTTGCTCAAACTTTGGTTCTAAGAAAAGGAAACATCTTGGTAAAAAAATGACTCATAGAAGTGGAGGTAATCGTTTATTGTATTTCTATATAAATGTGTGCTCAATACATCATTTTAAAAGAAATGTAGCAGACTTTTTTCTTACAAAATATACATACACCAGAATAGTGTCTGTCATTTCTTTGGCATTAGACAAAGAAATCAGAGTCTGTTTGACTTATTGCCATGAGTTTCTGGTATAGAGTTATCTATTTTTCCTCCCTGATCATTATAATTTTCTAAAACAATTCAAGACTATATTAAGCAATTTTATACTTAATGTCATTGGTAAATTTTGTTTATTTTCAAGTCAATGGTTAATAATGTTATTTTACAATGTGGTTCTACAAATCTTTCAACACAGCTTAAAGTTACTCAATTCCGTTTTCAACTTCTAATTTCAGAGCGTATTAACAACCATCCCATTGTTGAATTTCTACCCCTAGGTAAATTCCTCAAGGATTTTTTATATTATCTCAGCCTTTAATTTGTGGGTCACACTCCTGTTCATTCTTTATCATTCCAGAAATGGAATCTGTTTGAGTTTTATAGCAATATAGTGAAGAAATTAGAAATTAATGGTTATTGAAATCAAATAGACTTATAGGAACTTAAGATTGTTAAGCCCAAGGTTTTATAGATGGTAACTGCACTGTGTTTCAACTGGACTAGACTATTATGACCATGGAAGTTGTCAACCTAGAAAATTATCTGCTTTTTCATTTTTTGCCCAGCACAAGTTTTGTCAGATAGTATATGTCACAATATATTGTACAGGACCTCACCTCACACTAAAACGTTTTATATGAAATAAATTCTGTTGTGAGTGGTATGTTGACAAAGAAGGTGGACCTTTTTTTTTTGGAGACAGTCTCACTTTGTTGCCCATGCTGGAGTGCAGTGGCACAATCACAGCTCACTGCAACCTCCATCTTCCAAGTTCAAGCAGTTCTCCACCTCAGCCTCCCGAATAAGCTGAGACTACAAGCGCATGCCACCACACTCAGCTAATTTGTATATTTTTTGTAGAGACAAGGTCTCACCATGTTGCCCAGGCTGGTCTCGAAATCCTAAGCTAAGTAAGCCACCACACCCAGCCAGAACTTTTTAATAAAAAAATTTTTTTTTTAAATGTAATGATCTTAACAAGCTCATGTCATATTATGTAACATATCTAGTTGTTTTCTTGTTGGTAGATATACACCTGTGACATACTTTCATCCATCATTCTGTTCTGTGAAAATTAACAAAATTGCTTAATATGTTTTTATTTAAATGACTACACATGCTGAGAATTAATCTTATATTCTGGTACCTATAAAACAAATAGCAAAAATAAGTTTTGCTTGGTGTACCCACATAATGCATTAATCATCCTCCAAAGTAATTAATTTACAAATCAAGAAGTTATTTCCCATACATATTTCCTTCTAGTAGAAAAGCAAAGTTAGAGAATATATTAAGTTTTGAGTTTTTTCCTTTGTTCTTAGGTGCCTTAAATGCCTATATGTAATTTTACAAGAATCCACTGCTTAAAAATAGTTGATTTTATCCTGAATGACTGGAGCAGCTATGCTAACATTAGCCATACCTTATGAGGATAAGGAAAATATATCATTCATGGATATTCATACTATCCTTTATTTTTAAAGGGGGATTTATCCTAAAAGGTGTCTGAAATAAGAATTCACTTTCCTTTTCCCAAGCTCTCAAAAACATAATTTCACTAACTGTGTAATATGTATTTTCTCATAAGCCTCCACAAAGTACAAAACATCCTGTTGCTTAATTTTTATTAAGGCTTATTTTCACACACTAATAGCATTGTTTTTCTTGAAATGTGCCATACCTCGTTTAAGTGTTTTTTGTGTTTCTTTGTTTGTTTGTTTGAGTGGGAGTCTCGCTCTGTCACCCAGGCTGGAGTGCAGTGGCATGGGCTTGACTCACTGCAACCTCCGCCTCCCGGGGTTCAAGCAATTCTTGTGCCTCAGCCTCCTGAGTAGCTGGGATTACAGGTATATGCCACAATGCCCAGCTAATTTTTGTATTTTTAGCAGAGACAGGGTTTCACTTGGCCAGGGTAGTCTTGAACTCCTGACCTCAAGTAATCCACCTGTCTCGCCCTCCCACAGTGCTGGGATTACAGGCTATGAGCCACTACAGTCGGTCAGTGTTTTCTAATAACCAGCTTGAATAGTTTGTATTCATCAGCTTCAGTGCTTTATTAAGTGAAATGAGATTGATGAGCCTGACTACCATAAATGACATATACTCTTATGTCCACCTTTGGGATGGGCTATATATCACATAAACTCCCAACAAATTACGTACCAACTTCTCCTCCAGTGCTAGGGAAGGAGAAGCTTGCCTTAGCTACATGGACACTAGAAAAACGGAAGTTTTGACTGAGCAATATCTCATTTGGCCTGCTGTTTCCTAATGGTACAACTTTGAAACATGTCACCACATTAAATCTAATCTAGGCTCAAAAAGTCCTATTTCTTCTTTCCTGTGGATTTCATAATATTTCCAGAATGCCTCTAGTCCTTGAAAGAAATTACTCTAAACCCCAGCTTAACAGATTGGGTTATATCTTACCATCCTCATTTTATCTTTCTTGCTTTGGCAAGTTCTTTTCCATAAGTAGAAATATGCATCAGTTTAAGTATGCTAGATTTTTTTAAATGTGGAATTATAAAAACATTAGAAGATGATATTTGTATTTCAAAAGATCTTTTCACAGGATCTTCACACAGGATTCCTAATAGGTCCCACTTAAGTACAAGTTAACTAGCATATTTCACTTCATGTCAATTTAATTTAGATATAACTTTTTAGAAATAGTACATCCTGTATACCCCTGTACTTAGATGACTTCCTTAGATATTCCAGATGATTCTAAGGGAAAATTAAATGCAAATTAATTATGACTTATTATTTAACCATATTACATTATGATTATAATAGCAGAGATCATTCATCTTTTCACCAGAATGTTGTATGTTTCTGAGTGATCAGATACATCGCTTTCTCAATCCAAAAATAACTTGTACTGATAATTCACTGCTATTTTCAAAAAGTTAAGCTTAGGACATTCTCAGTAACTATATATCCCCAAGAGTAAGGAACTATGGGGCTTAAATTTATTTTGAGTATTTTATGAACCTTTAGCTCTCTTAGGAATTAAACTATATGCTGTGTTCTGTAGTTAAGTT